>NC_134585.1:31785982-32086815 GCF_037038515.1 Microtus pennsylvanicus | reverse complement strand
CTGCACATCTGAACTCACAGAGATTGTGGCAGCATGCATAAGACCTATGCCAGCTGAAGTCAGACAGAATTCCAGTGATGGGGAATGAGAGGAGCTTCATGTCAAAGCCCACCAGTATCTCAGGAGCTGTTGGAAGGGGAGTCAGTTTTATTTAATGATGTGGCCCCTGGTAGGTGGATAACAAGCCAGAGCAGGCCCTGCTCATGAGAGTTGGTGGCAACACAAACTGGACTCAATGGGAAAAGAAGAGAAAAGCTGGGTGGATACAGAGGCGATAGTAGAGATGAGAGGAATCATATGATAAAGAGTCATTGTGTGATATTTTCAAAGGATTGGTAAAAGCGTTATTTTCCATCAGTCTTTGCTGCCTCTGGTAGAAGCAGGGAAAGGCCGAGAGGAACAGAGCTGGTGTGTGTTACACACAGCTGCCAGGTACAGATCAAAGGACTGTCATTATCCAGACAAAAGTGCTGAAAATTAGGCCCAAATGGAGCTAGCAAATCCTTCAGATTGTTGACCACAAAAATAGATTCCTTTTCAGATTACGGTTATCCACATGTCCTCACGTACACGCGTATGCTGTTGAGGACATTCAGTTGTCACATCAAATACACACGTGTGCTTGTCTTGCTTGGTCACTTGGGCATTCTCTACTTGTCATGCTCCTTGTAGTTTCTGTGACTCCCCTGGTTTTCCTTCTTTATCCACAACTTCTCATTTGGGCCGCTCCCTGGGAGTTTCTATCACCTGAGGATCTTGTTGTCGGTTCTCATCTCTTTGTATGACACTTGTGACCGCTTTCACCCAGTGCCAGCTCTGCCGAGCCAGCTACACGGGCACCTCTAGACTTTTCTCTGGAGGCTATAGCCCCTATTCTATCTTATGAGGTAGTCTCAGAAAAATGCTTGGTATAGAATAACCACATAATCGATGTTTGTTGACCAAACAATCTGTATTTGGGTGTGTCTCTTCGTTTTCCTGAAACTGAAATTCATTGCCTGCTTACTTAAAATTCAACTGTCACTCCTGAGTGTTGTATTCAGTGCCACTGTTATCCACCTGACCGGCTACATCTCCTTCCTGCCGACAACACAACTCCTAGTGGTGTCTGTTCCATTTCTCTGCCCCTCTCTGGAAACCCCCTTCTCCTTTTCTTTGGGATACACAGTAGCTCACATGTCACCTCTCACGGCGACAGCTCCCTTTCTCCTTGCTTCCAGTCGTCCCCCTGGGGTCTAGTTCTCATCTTCCCATACTCCATGTGAAACTTAGTTCCCACTGCCTGGCTCCTGAAGGACCATGGCTCTTTCAGCCCTGCCTCACCTGACCCACACTGGAACCACGGCAAGCCTTTCACGGCTCTCTCCTCTGCATCTTATCAGTGTTCCTCCTGTCTGACGTTTTCCGTCCTCCCTTTCCTTATGTATTATTCAGAGGATGCCCAAGGGGCACACCTCCCTGCTCGGCGACCTGGATTAATTTCCCTCTGCTGTACACATGTCTGTTAGTGCACTTTCTACCCTATGTTGTAATTATTTGCCTTCCCGTCTCCTGAGCCACAGCTGCCTGCATCTTCCTCCTTTCTGTGTCTCTGGTGTTTGGGAGCTCTGGAGAGTTATCTTGTCACACTCCGAGAAAATGGAGCTGAGGAGCCATGTGAAAAGAAGGAAAATGCTCAGGCCACAGACCGCGACTTCGGGAACCAATGCCCAGAACTAACCCCACGGAACAGCCTGCTCTGCTTTGAAGCTATTACCACTTAGTGACTATCAATAAAATTGCCAACTAGACCTGAAGATTAGATTTATGTAGTATTTATGTAGTAACTCCCATCACTCACCAATCGGAGAGGACTACCTCCCTGAAGCACCCAAAGGGCCAATGAATTTCCAACATAATTTGTGTGGATTTCTCTGTACTACTAAAATTCCCTAGACATATCTTGGCCTTTGCTTGTATATCCCAGATTGCAATCCCAGTCTTTTTTCTGAATACAAATACTTTCATTATAAATTTGATTCTTATTGGTGTTCGATTCTGACAGGGTATTAGCATTTAAAAATAAAATATTTATTCTTTTAAGATTCATATATCTATACTATGTATTTCTGTACCCTTCTCCATTGCCTTATGTATCTTAAAAAATACAATAGCAATCTAGATCTCTAATAGGTCCAAATGGAATAGAATACAATTAAAATCTTAGTAAGCTAAAAATAGTGATGGTAAAGTATGGAAGTCTATCTAAAAGGCTGTTGGACTGTTTCACAAGGATAATCTTACTGATTGTTACTAAGTAGAAACTTACCAACTGTGTCAGCTTAAAAAACAACCAGTGGATGGACCAATCTGTCAATGGTGGAGTCATGCCAATAACAGTAAGGGCTTTTTCAGAAACTGCTGAGAACCCCAGGCCTCCATGGGCTGTGCACTGAAGACCGAATGGCTGTGTACTGCTGCTCCAGAGTGCAGGGCTGTGCACTGAAGACCAAATGGCTGTGCACTGCTGCTCTGGAGTGCAGGGCTGTGCACTGAAGACTGAATGGCTGTGTACTGCTGCTCTGGAGTGCAGGGCTGTGCACTGAAGACCGAATAGCTATGCACTGCTGCTCCAGTGCAGGGCTGTGCACTGAAGACCGAATGGCTGTGCACTGCTGCTAGGATGTATCACAGAAACAAGTGGGCATGCAGAGAAATGCGACTTTTTTTAGTTAAAATTTTCATAGTACAACCTAAGATTTTATAGAAAGAAGTGTGTTTTTTTTGAAGACTTTATATATGGTGGGGTTTCCTTCTTCCCACTTTCTCCAGAGTGCTGGGAGAGACAGGAGACTCACTGCAGGGGAACGGCTGTTTCAGAAGGTGTGTAACTCATGTCTATTACTCAGGAGAGACTGGTCCTGCCGCGGACTACTAGGATCTACAGCATGGAAAGCTTTAAGGACATTTCTCAATGGTTTTCTCAGGGTTCCTAAAAGAAAGCTCTGGACGCAGTGGCTGGTACTCAGCCTCAAGAGCTGCCAGTGGTGCCTACAGGTGGGGTGAAGTTAGAACAGCTTGGCTCTCCCACAGCCATGTGTGACTACCTGCGCTGCCCTGGCCCACATCCTATTCCTGGAGCAAGGCTTCCTCCTGTTCACATTCAAAGAGGACTACCAACTACTTCCATTCCCAGGGCCCACCTCTAGCGGCTAAGCTTGGCTCTGACCCTTACTGAGCTCTACCATGAGCTTGATACCCCGCTGTGTGCTGAGACACAGAGCAGTGCATTCTGCTCGCCTCTTGGCCTTGTCCCTTTACCTGGCTACATGTTCTTCATTCTTATATTTAGACACCCTTATTGGCGGAGTGAGAAAAGGCTACTGGGGGTAGGAGATGGGGGCTGTGTCTGGGGTCAATGAGTGATGTACATGGGATGAGCTCAAGAAGGTTTGGGGGGTTCTCTAGGCAAGGCGAGAAGGGAAGCCTGATCCCATATCCTGTGTGCAGTGTCTTCTCTGCAGACCCCAGTTCGAAAACACACTCCAAGGGCCCACCCCACACATGCTCCCCTATGCTGTACATAGACCAGACATCTCCATCTCCAGTTAGGAGGGATCTGCTCCAAATCCCATTAGGCCAGTCCCTAGTGTTTCCCTTCTTCTCCAAACTCCTTCAGGATTGAGATCATGATACCCAAATTCTTTGGAGAGGTGGAGTATCGGGTCAATGAGGAGCAGACTCCGTGTAAAATCTCTGAGCCACACCAGGCTCTGGAAGGCGGCTCTGGCATGCCCTGAGCCCTCTATCACAGCTCTTGTCACCTTACACTGAACCCAGTCATGCCTCACCTCATCCTCGGCAGGACACTCTCTTTTAATTAGAGACAATGTCAGCTTATTATTTGTTTTGTTTTTCCACGATTTAGCACAGACCCCAGACAGAGCAGGAACTCAATAGCTGGGCAAATTCCCAACCAAATCAATGGATATTCACAGACCGCCGTGAATCCACACACAGAAAGGAACTGGGTGAAATAAGAGACAGAAGAGATGAGAATTCTATAATTAACTGTGGCAAAGCTAGCATTGAGTGTGGTTCTAGTGTCATCACCCCAAGCATGTAACCTTAAATGTGTTTGCAAGACAAGTCTTTTTCTCTGTATATGCTCCAGTTGGATGCAACTTTCTATATCTATGCACTGAAAAATGATGACAGTAAGGTGTTAAAAAAAACAGGATGTGGCCAAATCTAATTGTCATATGGAAACTGTTCACACATTAAATTTTAATCAATGTACTACTTATAGCAACTATATATATATTATATATATATATATATACACACACACATACACACACACATATATAGAGAGAGTTAAAACGTTAACATTTTACAAGTCAGGGGGATTTTTAACTAAGGAAAATTGGACGGGTGATAGGTGAGAGAGAAATAGCATTACTGATTACACCACACACTTCATCACCCTTGGTGGCTCTGCAGTAACAGGGAATGGAGGCCTGACACATGGCTCAGTGGAAATGCATGTGCAAAGCACAGTTCCATCTTCTCGAGCCCCCATCCCACCAATAACTGAGATCCAGTCAAGTGGTTAGCTCATGTTTCCAGTTTGGCCCTGTCCTGTGATTCAAGGTCCTTCAGCTTTCTTTATTACCAAGAAAATAAAGTTATTAAAAATATTTTAGGGAATAAAAAGGACCAGACAATTATTTGGCAAAGAAGAAAAGTACCTAGACAGTTCATTTTATTTCCCACACATTACAGTTTTGGCTAAATCATCCTATATAAAACTCCAGTCTTTTTCATGTTAAATTTACATTTTCATTCCTGAACAGTTTGTTATAACATTCTAGCCAAGAAATTATAGAGGGATATTTTGGACTTTCAAAGGGTTTTTATGGACTCAAAATAAAATTCTGACTAAAAGCCATGCTTACTTCACTAACTGGACAGCAAATGTAGAGCAGGGGGCACATTTGGTATGTCGTGAGCAGTCAGCCACCGCGGTAGCCAGAGGAGTTTAGCATGCTGGGCTTAAGGGAGGGGAGAAAGGGAGGTGTATGTGAGTGTATGCTGAGCCTGGAGCAGCCAGGAGAAGCCTTGGTGGAAGGGCCACGAGGCTCTTCAGAACAGGGAGTCTGGCTGTGATGTACTGCAGTCGGTACATCTGCTCGTCCCGAATACACGAAGCCCATGGTTCTTATCCCTGGCACCACACAAGTAGACCAGGCAGCACTTGGGAGGTAGAGGCAGAATGACTAGGGCCATCCTTGGCTACATATGGAATTCGAGGGTCAGCTCAGAGTATGAGGTACTGTTTCAAGACAAAACAAACAAACAAAAGGTCCCAGGGATGCCTGGTAATCACGTTGAAGTAACTGATAACGTGTTACTTCCCATAACCTCTGTCCATTCACACATTGATTGATCTGAGAATAATGATATCGAATAGAAATATAATGTGATATTCCTATAAAATTTTAAATTTCTATCAGGCATATTAAGAAAAAGAAGCAATCTTAATTTGAAGAAAGCCGGCAGAGTCTATGAGTTTTAGATCTGAGGATTCAACCCACGTAAATAGAAGAAAAAAAAGCATCTGTACTGAATATGGATGGGCTTTCCCCCCACCATCCATATTCCCTAGACAGTACTATGGTGCTATTTACACAGTATTTACACTGTATTAGGTTTGATTATGATTTGAAGTATACAGGAGAATATATATATATATATATATATATATATATATATATATATATACTCTATACAAACAGAATTCCATTTTCTGTTAGAAGATTCGAGCATGTTTGGGTTTTGGTATCCTGGAACCAATCACCATTGATAATAAGGATGCCTATATATTTTATTTAACCTCATATAGCATATGTGATCATTTCAACACATAATAAAAGCTATCAATGTTACTGTTTCTATTTTTTTTCATGTGGCATTATCTCACAGCGCATCTCAGGTCAGACTGCCTATTTTAAAACGTGATCTTAGGTAGCCCAGGTTGGCCAAGGGTGACGTTGAGCTTCTGTTCACCCTGCTTCCATCTGGATTTCTGGGATTCCAGGCCTGTGCCAATACCTCAGGTGATGAAGTACTGGAGACGAATCCAGGGCTTACCACATGCCGGGCTGGCTTTCTACCAGCTGAGCTCCATCTGTAGGCTGCATATTATGGGTGCTCAACAGCCACCTGCACTTGGTGGCTCTTTGTTGGACAGCACAGCTCTTATATGCCCAGCTAAAACAGGCCTTCCTATCTGGGGGCTTAGGTCCCAAACCCCACTCTTCACTGGCAGAGTATAACACGAATGCCTTCAGTCACTGACAGTTTGATTCATTTCCTTCATTAGCTTTCCAACGACCAGGAGAGTCCTGCCAGGGACCTCCACCTATGTGCAGGAACACATTCTTCTTAATCAGGTCTCTTGAGGGAGCCTGGCCATGTGCTCTTAAACTGCAAGGAAAAATAAGCTGGGGAATGTCTTTCTGATTGGTGAGTGTGTGTGTGAGCGGCTGCCAGCCATCCTGAGCCTGCCATCCAGGATGGAGGAGCAGGGATGTCTCTGCACCCACTTTTCTCCTTTGTAAATGAATGTGGCGATTCCCAACCACACCAATCCATAGACTTATTAAATGCAGAGCCCAGCAATACATTTATAATTTTTTCTTCATTTGCAATATGTATATGCAAGGATTTGCAGGCACTCATGGACATTTTAAGGCCACGCAAGGAGGGAAGAAACAGGCAGTGGAACAAAGTAAATGTAGGATAAAGATGTCCAGCTATCACATTGTTTTTCCTAGGCCAGAGAGCTCTCAGAATCTGAGAAAAAAGATAGCTTGGAGGAGCACCCCAAGCCACCCGGCAAGGCTTTAGTAAATACAAGTTACCTCTTTGCCAGGGATGATAGGCATCCCTCAGTCTGACTGCCTCAGACTCCAGTCAGTTGTCCAAACCCTTGCAGGCAGAATCGATTATTTTTCTGGTGAAGGGTACAGATAAAATCCTAAATGAGTAGCCTGTAAAGTTAGTCTGACAGAACAGCTCATAAAATCTTTGCCGCTTGGAAGAACTGTAGAAAGTTTCATTAACATAACGCTTCATTCCTGGCTAGCTCCTCCAACACACCGACTGTTGCAGAGGTCGCAATACAGAAAGCTGCAATCACTGTTTCTCAGATAATAGGATACAATAGGGGGCGGGACTCTATCCTTTGTGTCTGTTACATATCTTTACATTGCATTACATTTATGTGTATTAATGTGTGCAGATGTGTGTGCTTATGTGTGGACATGCATGGGGAGGTCATGTGTCTGTTATCAGATGTCTTCCTTGATCTCACTTAATTTATTTTTGAAGGCATGGTCTCTCATTGCACCAGGAGTTAATCAGTTCAGCTAGGATGGCTGGCCAATGAGCTGCAGGGATCTACTGTCTCTGTCCCTGACTCCCTAGTACTGGGGTTATAGCTATGAGCCACCTTCCCTAGCTTTTATGTGGACACTGGGGATCTGAATTTAGGCCCTCATGCTTGCCCAGAAGGCACCTGAGTAACTGAGTCAGCTTCCCAGCCCTACGCTGCATTTGATACATGAAAAAGTCTAATCCAGGGTATGTCTCAGCAACGTATTCTTACAAAAAGAAGGTGTCATGTCATATTTTTTATTGTCTTGACTGCACTTGCTTCTTTGTGCACTAGACACGTGCTGGCAGGGCTGAGACTCAGGAAAGCATGAAATGCGACTTCTAGCTCCATCACGAAACAATTCCACCAGCCTTGGGGTATGAGCCAGCACATGGCTAGCTCCCCTTGCTCCTGGCTCCACCAAGCATTTCTTTAGAGACTCAGAAGTTCTGAAGACACCAGGTGTCTCGGCCAAGACCTCCCATCATACAGATTTGGTTTCAGGGAAAACGTCCATCTGTCCCTTAGTGAACAGCCTAGAGGAAGTAGGAAAAGCTAGAGAAGACACATTCGAAAATTTTATAAAAACTCATTTTAATTTTTAATCATATGCAAGCATGTATGTGTGGATATAAGCATATGTGTGTCAGAGAATGTATGGGGTCCCTTGGAACTAGCTTTACATACGGCTGTGAGCCATGTGATGTGGGTACTGGGAACTCAACTCTTGCCTTTGCAATAGCAGCATTTGCTCTCAATTGCTGAGCCATCTTCCCAGCCCCAGATTTGAGCATTTTAAATGCCCAAGGGAACCCTGCTACCTACTCAGTTGGGTGGTATGCAGGTAGATGAGATGGCCCATTGTTACCTTCTGTCTTGGGGGTTGTGCGTGAGGGTATAAGTATATGGTTGAAACTGAAGACCTTCTAACCCAAAGTCCACTGTTAAATGCCCAGAGTTTTTACAGAGAAAGAAAATTAATGCAAGTTTCAGGGCTAGAAAATAAAATACAGACTTGGGTTTCTGTATATACCTTGAAGGTTAATGCTAATTGATGCTACATCCATCCTCTCTTATAGTAGTATATTATTTGTTTTAATAAATAAAGCTTGCCTGAAGATCAGAGAGCAAAGCAGCCATACTAGTCTGCTATACAGGCCAGGGAGAGGTGGTACACAGCTTTAATCTCAGCACTTGGGAGATAGAGGCAGACAGATCTCTGTGAGTTCAAGGCTACCATGGGTTACACAAGATAGAATCTATCTAAAAGAGAAACGGAGCTCACACAAAGGTGATCTTAGTACTTGGGATCACACACCTTTAATCCCAGTGCTAAGGAGGTGGAGACATGAATGATATGGCTGGGCGGAGAGAGGAATAATAAAGGGGAAGAGACAGGAAATCAGTGAAGTATGGAGTCTGAGGTTGGTGGAGAGCATTGCAGGATCACCCCTTTGTTTATGTGAGCCTTGGTAGAGGTAAGAGCTCTCCAGCAGCTTGGCTGCTTTGCTTTTCTGATCTTCAGCTTGAACCCCAATTTCTGTTTCTAGATTTTCATTATTTGTGCTACACTCTCTTCCTCCTGCCCCCCCTTTCTGGTTTGTTTTGGTGTACATGTGTGTAAGGACAACCTCTGGTCTTGTTCTTTAGATGCTGTCAACTTTTTCTTTTCTTCTCCCTTCCTCCCTCTCTTCCTCCCCTCTCTCTCCCTCCTCTTCTTTGAGTCAAGGTCTCTCACTGGTCTAGAACTCATCCAGTAGGTAGGCTACCTGAGCACTGAATCCCAGGGATCCCCTTGTCTCCATCCCTCAAGCACTGAGTTACCACATCTGGCTTTTTTTTTTAAACCAATGTTCTAGGGTTTAACCCAGGAGCTCATGTCTGCAAGGCAAGCATTTCTCCCAGCCGTAATTGCTTTTTCCAAATAGGCCACACTCTGTGTTTTTAGGAAGGCTCTGGGGAATCAGAACAAGAGGAAAATGGGTGACAGGTGCTAGGAACATCTTTTAGGGTCTCTCAGCCCTTATAGGTGTTATGAGTGTAGTCATTGAATCTGTGTTCTCTGATTTCTGTCAACCAGAGAACCACACGCCGCCTGTGGTTCCTTACAATGTGAACAATAAAACCAGCTCCACCTCCTAGGGTATTTCTACAGACAACATAATAGAACTGGAGGGGTTTTTAAGAGCATTATTTTGTGAATAAGAGTAAGCTTCCCCCCAGACATGTCACTCTGTGAATTTACATGCTGTCAATAAATGAACTGCCTGTATCCTAAAATATCACCAAAACCCAATTTCAAGTGTGTGTGTCTTTTGAGGGCTTGGACACTGACGAAGTGATGCTTCTCCTGGCCTTGATTGGTAAGAACTGGACCACCGTTATACTTCTTCTTAGCATGAAATTCCAGTCGCATCCATGCAACATCAGGATCTAGCCAACCATCTTGCAACTTTCCTTTGCATTACTTTTTTTTTTTAAATTTGTGCTTTTTTAAATGTTCATTCCTCAACCTGCAGGATTGTAACACTTTTCCTCTGAATCCTCTCTCTAAGGGAATCTTGGGACCAAGCAGGCTGCCTGCAGAATGCTGACCCAGAGTCTGACTGACTCATGCTTTGGAAAACTGGGTGTCAGGGTGCTGGGATGTTGTTGCCATAACACTGGCAGAATTTGGAAATTCTTCCTCAAGTTTGACGCCAAGGGTGTTGATCCTGGCTAACTATTCTAGCAAAATATGATCCAATGCCGTTGACTCATTTGGAAGATCTGGCATGCTTGTGTATTTGATAATGAGAAAACAAAAAACTTTTGTATTGGTGTAGCAGCTGCCAATAATTCTTTTAAGATCCATTTAAGCACCTGATCATTTACATATTCACCCAGCAATTTATAAGGTTCCCATAGCTCATTTAACATTATTTCCAAGGAGAGATTGCTCCATGGTGCTGACAGACTCTTATTAGCAGTCTTCAAGTAGGCCTAACTTAATTTTGCTTTGGAACCTGGAGAAACCTGGTAATATGTTTTCAACTAGGTGATAACTCGATATTGTATTAGTTAACTGAAAGAATCTAACTATAGCATTTGAATTTGGACTATAAACTATACATGCTTCTTTGTTAGGCTACCAAGTCATAGACAAAACATGGACACATAAGGAAGGGGGCACATGGCCCCTGTAAGTAAAATGAGGCATATTTAGTAATGGCATCAAAAATCCACCCTATTACCTGGGTTATTAAAAGTGATAGAAAAAGTATGTCACCTTCTAATGAATGCTAATGATCTTTTTTTTCTAGATCTGCATTAATCAATGAGTCAGATTTTAGGGAAAAAAATACCTGAAGCCACAAGATTTAAAGTTATGGGTGACCCATGACAGTCTTCCACTAGTTTGAGTCCTGTGTTGATAGAGAATTCAGCTCTCCACCCCTCAAGCACAGGTATTAGCCAGGACCATGGCCATAGGTGGTGGGGATTGTCATCCGCAACACTGCTGACCTTATGGAATCGCTCTTTGGAGTCATCACAGTGCTTTCCGTTCAGAACTACTCCCAGGCAACAGCTGAGAACCGGTCAACGGGACGTGCAGGATTCTAACCAGCTCTATCTAGCTCTTCCTGGCGTTCCCAAGACACAGGACCTCCCTGTATGGAATTCCTGCCTGAATTTGGTATGGAAGCAGCTGCTTTTACAAATAACCTTCGTGGTTTCTGAATAAGCACCCACCCTGACTACCCAGACAGAGAGAGTATATCCATGGACACCATCAAGCAGGATGACTTGCTTCAAAATATTTTACTATTACTCTCACCGCCTCATCCTTGGTGTGTCTGGGTTAAGACACCCATTCAAAACCTTCCGTGAAGGTGGCAGAGATGGCAAGATGAAGGAATGGAGAAAAAGTGAGAGTCAGAGATTTTATATAATATATATGACATAGATGTTTGTGTATCTATGTGTAAATAATTGCACATGTCAGTCAGGTGTCATCAGTGGCCAGAGGACGGCATCAGTGCTCTTGATGCTGAAATTACAGGTTGTTAAGAGATAACTGACACAGGTGCTTGGGAACCAGACTCGGGTCCTCCTGAAGAGCAGTAAGCATTCTAAACTGGGCCGTCTCTCTAGCCCCTAGAAATTATAACTTTAAAACATATTTACACTTTGGTTTTTAATAGTTATTAAAGTCTCAGTTCACATGGGTTTGTCAGCTTGGTTTAAGAAGTACCCGGATTGAATGGAACACAAGGAAGAGGCAAGAGGGAATAAAGTAGCAGGATTTGGAAAATTCCAGGACTTAATGATAATGTTCTGAAGGATGCTCAGAATTGTGTTGCCAAAAGCCAGCTTGTTGCGTATTAGTGGATAAGGATGAGAGTCTGAAGGAGAGAAAGATCAAAGATAGCGTGTCTTCTGAGCCGGGGCTAGCCTTCATTTCAGCAAGAGTAAATTGCCTGGCTTTAAACAAGTCAGCCATGTGCTTTTAGATCTTGCGGAGCCCAGTGCATTTCATAAGCTCCCAGGACCATGTTATGTCTTCACCCAGGACAAAGGGACAGCAGATGCTGACTAACAGCCCATCCAGGATTCCAGGGGATTGAGGATAGGCAAAGGAGAGCTGAGCTAGAAGGCAAAGGCAGACTATGTGTTCGAGTGTGTCAGAAGTGTGTGTGTACCCAAGGCAATGGTGGACAATGGTAGCTAAATATTCACATGGCACTCTGGTGCACTTTCAGCTTAGGGCACAGAAGACAGGCAGCACACAAAAGGGATGTTTGATGATATGAACAGAGAGAGCCAAGGGCAGGCCTGGGCTCAGGAAATGAAAAGGAAATATCCCAAAACTTAATGCCTCCCTGAAGTCTGATACGCGGGGGAGACCGGAGGATTCTGCTCTGTTTTCACTTGTTATTTTGATTATTATACAGACTGAGACTAGAAGAAAGCATGCACAAATAGAATCAGTCTATTTCTTTAGGTTTCTCTTTGTAGTCCTGGCTGTCCTGGAACTCGCAGAGTTCCGCCTGCCTCTGCCTCCCGAGTGCTGGGATTAAAGGTGTGTGCCCTCATGCCTGGCGATACACTGGTGTGTTTGTTTTAAGACACAGATTCATATGAAGTTGCCACAGGACGCACATGTCCTGAGCACTCTTTTACTAGACTCTGCCAATGTAAATGTCTTTGTTTTCGGCACTAAGTATTGGACCTGGTCCTTAGACATGTTATAAATGTGTTCTATCTTTACGGCACCCAATATCAGCATTTGTCGTGAACGTAGCATGTTGTTGAAACTAAGTGACTACCATTGGAATTCAATATAGTGCTTGTTCAGGTTCTAGCAGTTATACATGTGTATGGATGAGCACACATGAGACAGTGTGCAACCATCTACCCTTTTTAAGACATTTGGCCTCACCATCTCTACAAGGTCCTTTCAGCCACATTGGCAGTCACTTCTCATTCCCATCCAATGATGACCAAGATCCTCTTCCTGTCTTTATACTTAGATATCTCATAGATACTCCATACATGGAGAATGGAGTAATCCTTTAGGAACTATCCTCTTCTCCACTCAGCCCAAGTTCCTTGAGACACGTCCAACTTATGTGTTTCAACAGTCCAGACTTCTTACTGCTGAGTAATATATGAAGCTGTGAACATCGAGTTAGTTTCCAGCTTGGGACTTTTACAAATAAAACTGCTACGAACCTTCATGTACAAGTTGTGTGAAAATGAGGTTTTATTTCTCTGGGATGGAAGCCTGAGTGTATGACTTCTGGTCCATTTTTTTTTGTTTTTTGCCATGAAAAGAACTGCCAAACTATTATTATTTTGAGTGGTTGTAGCATTGTACATTTGTAGCAGAGCTGTGTTTAGTGATCCAGCTTCTCCACATCCTTGCCAGCATTTGTAGTTGGCGTGTTCTTTATTTTAGTTACTGTGATAGGTATAGGAACATCTTATTGAGGCTTTAAGTTAGACTTTTCTCAAGGATCAAGAATGTTCCCTGTCTTTCCCTCCATTTCTCCATCACCTGTACCGTCCGTCTCAGTGAAGTATTTATGTGCTTTTCGTCCATTTGTGTAGCTCAAAGGTTTGTTTCTTTAATGCTAAATTGTTTATGACTTCTTGTGTATACTAGGTACCCATAAATTTACTGGGTATAATCAGATTAGGTATATGGGAGTACGTGCACAGGTTACACACTAATACTATGCCATTTTAAGGAATTCTGCTATCCTCCTGAAACCAATCCCCACCCTGAAGACCAAGGGTTGACTGTATCTTCATTTGATGGTGAGTAAAAACACCAAGGCAAGGCCAGGTGCCTGCTATACTGAGCCAGAGAAGCACTGCCACGGAGAAATGGCATAGGGTCTCACGAGAGAGACAAGAGAAAATGTCAAAAGAAAATCAAGAGAAGCCACTCTGCATACAGAGAATGGCATTCGCAAAGGAGCAGGGGAGGTTTATCTGGGGACATATGAAGAGAAATAGCAATAAGCTTATTAATTTGTTTGGTGCTTTATGTGAAGTGGGAATGAGGTCAGAAAAATATAAACCTAGGGGTCGCAGCTGTGTGGTCTAGCACAAGCAAATCCCAAGATTCAAAACTCCCAGCATCGTGAAAAGAAAATTAATGAAATAAATAACCGAGGGAAGAGCACACGAGATACTAAATGAAGGCTAGAAATCTGAGCAGAAATCTTAGTTTAGTTACTGAATGTTATAAACAGATAAAGAGAAGGATGACTATTATAGTTACGGTGTGGGCGGGCTCCTGTTTGTTCCTGCCCCTAAGGTCTTGTCCTCAGGATGGCACTGTTGAGAAATGGTGGAACATTTAAGAAGTGAGGTCCGGTTGGGAAGAACTTAGTCCAATGGGGGTGATGCTGTCTCTGGAAGGAAATGCTGATCTCTGGGATTGAGTTCTACAGAGAGTTGAGTCGTAAAAGTCTGAGCTGAACCCTCGAATCTCCCTGTGTTTCCTGCCTCATTTCCTCTATCTTGTGCTCTTGCCACAGTGATTTGCCCTGAAGCACTCCCCAGAGATGGGTGGTGGTCAGGAACAAGTTTCTCAATCTCTAGACCTACAGCTAAACACACAGCGCCTCTTACAAAGTTAGCTTACTTCAGTTATCTCATAAGAGGGGAAAGCTAACTAATACACTGTGGTTAATGGGTGTGACTGATTTTATTTTGTTTGGGGAAAATCTAAATCTATAGAAGCAGAGCTTCCAGGAGAACAAGATGGAGGTCTGAGAGGAAGGGAAGGGACTAGCGGGAACCAGAGAGGCCTTCTTTTGAGATGGGAAGGAAGCAGGCAAGTCCCAAATACACGGTGTGGATGTAAAGCAAACTCTATGCAAAGAATTCAATCGAGTTAGGATGGTGGTGGATTTCTAATCTAATTATCAAAGCCAACTGGGAAAGTTACAAACCACAGATTCCTTGTCCCAAGCTCAGTCACACAGAGTGAGACTAATGGATGAGGAACAGGACCTTGCACCTTGAAGTATCTTCAATAATTAAGATAATTACATCACATTTAGAGCTGCCTGAGTTCGAACATTTCCTTTCCCTCTCCTCTCCTCTCCTTTCTTCTTCCCGTCTCCTCTTATTACTCCATCTTTTGTAGTACTGCAGAATACACCCAAGGCAAGCACTCGACCACCGAGCTACACGTATTACCACAGCTACTTTTCCTTTCTTCTCTCTGGCCCTCCCCGCATCAGCCTCTCTCAACAGGTTTCACTGTGACATTTCCATGTACACTCTGTTTCTGTTGATCCCCCTCCCCTTCTGCCCCAGGCCTTTTCCATTTTTAGATCACGTGTGTTTTATCACCTTCTGCTCTCCATGCTTTCTTTAAAGACTCTTACTCCTTCTAGTTTCCTGACCTCTACCTACATTCCTTTTAACACACACACACACACACACACACACATACACACACACACACACACACACAACTAGAAGACAGAATCTGCACATGAGAGAGGAACATGTGGTTATTGGTCTTTCTGAGTCTGGGACACCTCAATATAATACTTTTATTTCCATATAAATCCACTTTCCTGCAGATTTCCTAATTTTATTTTTCTTTATGGCTGAATAAAATTTTATTATGTGTATTTTACCACATTTTAATTATCCATTCATCAGTTGATGTATTTCTAAGGTATTTTCATTTTCTGCTTTTTCTTGTTCATTTGAGACTGAGTGTCACTGAATTATTAATAAATCAAAATTTAAAAAGCTGATAGAGCTGGCGAATGCTTTTGGCCCAAACTATTTAGGAGACTGAAGCAGGAGGATTACTTGAGTCCAGGAATTAGACACCAGCCTGGGCATAGCAAGATCCCATCTCAAGCACATCATTTCCTGCTCCTATAGTTGTGATTTGCAGTCGTTATTAAAATCATAAATGACTCCAGGCCTGCTGTCCCAACTACTCAGGGTACTGAGGCAGGATTGCCACGTTCACAGTCAGCCAGGGCTGCATGGTGAGTTCAAGTTAATTTTATTTATTCATCTATTCTTTCAACCAGCTTGTGTGTGTATGTGTTGTATGTGTGGGAGCGAGCAGGTGAGAGGCTAATGGTGGATAGCTTCCACATTCCATCTTACTTAGGGGACAGGATCACTCTTGCTGAACTTGGGGATCTCTGTTTTGACTAGCCTGGGTAGCCAGTGAGCTCCAGTGATTCTCCTCTCTCTATGGCTCCACCACCAGGGCTACAGGCATAGACCATCACACTCGGCTTTTATGTGGGTGTTGAGAATTTGATCTCAGGCCTTCAAGCTTGCACGGCAAGAACTTTATCCACTGAGCCATTTTCCTATCCCCTAATGCTTTAAAAAGCCTCTCCAGTGGTCTGACCTACATCCTGTCTATGATGATAGCTGGGAGGCTGGACTGGAGGAGAAACGGTTTGGTTGGGACACACCCATTTACCCCTGCAACTGGCCACTAGATCACCTGGAAATTTTCTTTGGTTATCTCTCCCATCAAAATGGCACTGGTTCATAAGTTAATTGTCACAGGTTGGCCATGTGGCTCCCTGTGGCTTCTCCCTGTGATTTCTGCATGCCGCTATCTCTGGCCCTTAGGAAAAAGACTGGCTTTGGGAGCTTGTTGAAGTCTCTTAAACGGAAAGCATGCAGAATGCTGTTGTTCTTTGAACCAATCCCACAATGACCTTATGAGAATTAGTAAGGTGCGGGACAAATCTAACTGAAAAGCTGAAAGGCAAAAGAGATGATGCTTTTTATTTTGAAAATTTGGAAAAGGTTATCTGGAAGATCTATAATGAATTTGGTCAAGAAGTCTCTTGCATCATGTTTTTTTTTTTTTAAATAAATCAGCAAAGATGCAAAAAACCACCTATTAGAAACAAGAGGCTCCCATATAGTTGTTTGGCTTTAGGGAGATGTTAAACATCTCAACAGTACAGATTCTTTCATACCAAATGAAAAAGTGACCCAAGGCCGATGCCACCAACACAACACTGCCATGTGTTAGACTGCAGCTCATGGCACAGAGACCACCCACCTTCCTCTTTATAGGACACTCACGCTAGCATACCCAACAGCCAGTACAAACCTGCAGTCTATGCTTCCCCCACAACCACCACAGTCCAATACAGGAGACAAACCAGTAACACGAAATGACTCTTACCCTGTTTGAGACTTGATCCCGCTGTGCTTCAGTTGGCCAAAGCCTAGCACACGTGACTGAAATAACACGCTCAACATTCCAAACACTAGTTCCCCCCACGCACAGTTAAAATCCACCTCCTAGGAACAATGTCACAACGTGACGTGTCCAGGGTGAAGGCAAGAGGTTTCTTGGTTAGAATATTCATCTGCTTAGAGATAAAGGAAAAAATAAAGAGTCTTGAGCTGTGAGTTAATATTTTTAACTTGAAAGAAAGAAAAAAAATCTTCATGCTTCACACCCAGTCTGGTTTTTTCAAACAGGGCAAATTCCTCTCCCTACCGGGTACTGGATCATTTTCTGCTTTTTAGCACGAGACAAACAGAAGGTTACCGCGAAGTTTCAAGGGAGTCCTAGAAACAAGAGCTGAAGTTAGGTACCTTTCCTTGCTATCCCACTGCCAAAGCATCTTGCGGGAAAAACAAAACCTGCAATTAATAAAGGGCCGCAGTCTTCCAACCAAGTCCCAAGGTTAAGGGTCTTCAGGCTCCAAATCTTCCCTTCCTGGATGAGCAGTGGTGCTCAGTTGTGAAGAACAAGTTCCCTCTCCTCTCTCTCTCTCTCTGAGCAAATATTCAGGCTCAAAAGTCCGTGAAACAGACATTTTCCATCCTATGACCTCAGTTTTCAGAATTTAGTTATTTTACTTGGCAGGTATCCAACATTCATTCTTTCCTACTGCCTCTGTCTCTCTCCTTCTGTCTCCACTTATCTCTTATTCTTTATTCATTAATACTGTAAGACATTTGGGTCTCGAGTATGTGGTGTCTGCAGAGTGTTAGAATTAGTGAACGAAACTCAAGGGACTCCCTACTTAAAACTGGAATTTTATGTAAAAAAACAAGTAAGTAATATTTTTGTATATGCATGCCCTAAATATTGCACAGGACACACACTGAAATTATTCCTTGTTTATCTGAAATTCCAATTAACTGGGTGTCGTATATTTTACCTGGCATCTCTATGTAGAGGTTGAAGAGAGGAATTAAAAAAACAAACAAGCAAACAAACAAAGAAAGGCATCCATTTATATCTCCTGGAGGAGGAGAACTTTGCATCCCTGCTCTGAGTGCTCTCGGCTTCAGACGCTATCCACAGCATCCCTTTCTCTTAACTGTAACCTACCACGCTAAAATGACAGCTCCTCAGAGCAGAGCTCATCACGATATGAACAAAGTCCAGCTTGGTGTTGGGGTCTCAGGGCCACTCAGGTCTGCACGTGTACCAGTGTCCCCAGGCAACAGTGAACCTCAGTGCAGCTCCTAAGTGCAAGCTTGACACTGAGTATCCACGGGATATTTCTAAGGACAAGGAATCTGTTTCCTCTGTTCACAGGTACTAAGCATGATCAGCAACAGGGAAAATCAGAAAACAGAACAACGGTATTAAAATGCTCTTCAGAATGTTATAAAATGATCACTTAGCAGATATTTGAAAGAAAAGATGAAATATTGCTTTGTTTCAGACATCTAAAACAAAGGGGAAATATAAGAAATTAGACACCTTGCATTTATTATTAATTGACAGATATTATTGAACATTTGAGAAAATCCAGAATGACACAACATTATTAAATTCTGTTTGGTTATTTAGAGACATATCAATATTCATTGCCTTGGCAATATGTTGAAGTCTAGTGGCCAGAACAGATGATCCACAATGGTGTCCTGAAAATCATGGGCCAGGAATCAAATCCTAGCTTGATTAGAAACCTCTCACGCATGGACGCCTTTTCTGAGAAGGGTCCTCCACCCCAAAGCCTAGGAGCAACACTGGCATGGTGCTCAGAATAGTGGTCAGTAATGCTGGGGTGTGAGGATCATGTGACCCAATCACACTGAAAATGAAGGTAAAAATGCACAAAAATCGGTTGAAGCCTCCATTTTCACAAATGGCCCGTGAAAAGCAATTATGTCTTGTGGTCAAATGCACGATTTTTTTCTCCAAATCTATGAATATTTTATGTATATACTCATTTAAAAAAATTATTTTTCGGAGTATAGCTTCTGAAATTTTCATTACGTTGGTCTAAGAAGCAAAGGCATATGGTTGTTCATTCTACCTAATTATTGGTTATTTTTCTTTTCTTTTATCATTTTATTATATATTTATCTTGGGAACTCAAAACAAACAAACACATAAAAAAAATAAAACCGAAACCAATACCCCTATCTCATATCCCTTAAATATAATTAGTCTAATAGATCTAATCAATCTTTTAATTTTTGTGTCAAACTAACTTTCAAGTGAAATTACCCAATGGCTGGGCTTCCTCCTATATTAGTTCACTTTCTGTTACTACAGTGAAATGCCCTAGGCTGGGTAACTTTTCAAAGCTAAGAGGCTTGTTTGGCTACAGGTTCTAAAGGGTTCTGGAATCAGCTTGGTTTTGGTGAGAACCTTGAGGCGGATGGCAGTAGCAGCAGTAACTGGATGGGTAAGATCACATCACATAACTAAAACCCAGAGATTTAGGCATCAGTCTCAGGGTTTGCGATGCCCAAGAAAGCAGCATTCCCTTCTAAATGAACACAACCTCGAAGAACTGAAGACCCTATCAGGTTCCACCTCTTATGTTAAATTCTCCTTCATTCACTTCCATAAGCGTCTAGCACACCACCACAGAGATCCAGCATCTAGTACATGAGCCCTTGGGCACAAACCACATCTAAACCATTGCACAAACCCGTGGTCACTTCAGGTTTGTATTTTAAATGTAATTCAGTGTCTGTAGACAAAGTACTTTCTAGGGTTAAAACCCCGGCCTGAGCGCTACAGATGGCTCAGTGGATAAGAACACTGGCTGCCCTTCCAGAGGTTTGATTCCCAGCACACACACTGTGGCTCACAACTGCACGTAACACCAATTCAGGAGATCTGATGTCCTCTTCTGGCCTCCCTGGGTACTGCATGCACAGAAACACATTGCAGGCCAAACACCCAGGCAGATAATAAAACAATAAAACAAAACAAACGCCCACAACAAGGGCCTGTCTATTGCACCTGTGTGCACGGCTCTCTGGGCCTCTATTTCTTCATCTATGAAACAGAAGGGCTGTTGTGTGGTCTGAGTTGCTATGGAGATTCTGAGCTGCCTCACCTAAAGGATGACTCGACGCTTCACTTCACATCACTGTCCCTATTATACAAACAAACCACTGTAAACAACACATTCAGGGTACAGTATAGTGTCCACTTAGTATATAGCATGTCACCTTTTATGGTGTGAATGCTTAGAATTCCAAAGTCCTTATTTTTAAAAATTTAAAGTAAGAATTTTTTAAAATTTGAATAAAAAGGCAAGGGTAGGCATGTGTGTGCAAATTTGGCCATCTGTTCTAACCATGCATGTTTTGTTCTGTGGGTACTTCAGTCATGTCAGAGATAAGGCAGAAGAGGGTCATTCCCTGTGGTAGCGCCTTAGCGGCAGAGGCTGAGACAATTACATTCTCTGGGGAGACGCCGTGGGCACAGCTTCACTGAGACACCTTCTGCCAGAAGCAGAGGGCTTCTGAGGTGAGCAGGTGGGCTGAGGCTGGGAAACCACTTTCTGCTAGAATTCCAGACTGTTCCTTGGCTACCTCTACCACCGTGCGGGATACTGCAGGCACGGATGCCTGGAGCCTGGCTCCCCCTGTATCCTCGCAGGCCCTCCTGGAGGCCACTCTTGTCGGTAGGTGGGAGAGGCGGGCTGTAAGAGCTTTTTAGGGAACTATCAGCCCTTTGTTTAGAAATGGGATTTCTTCCTTCACAACTGCTCTTCTACCTCAGAGGTCCCCCGTGCCAAGCCACAGACCTAAAGCAGTGCCTGTCAGCGGCCCTGGAGCCAGGCAAGCAGCCAGACTCCTGGCTCTGCTGCTGCCAACTGTGCAGCCTCAGGGAGCCAGCTCACTGCCTGGAGATCCTGTTTTCTTCTTGTGTAATAAGAGATGTAACAGTATAATAAGATACCGCATTGGATTGTCCTGCGGATTAAACAGAACAATGTGTCTAGCCGAGTGCCTGGCACCAGATAGGTGTTTATCTACGGGGATATCCTACGTACCAGGTGTACAGAGAAGAACTGTGATATGGGGCAAGGGTGAATTTAGTGAGTTGTGTGTTCCAGAGGTTTCGATCTGAGACTGTGTTGGAGAGGGAGAACAAATGGAGCTCAAAGTGTTTCTGAGAGAGAGTGCACAAAATGGAGAGGGAATGTGTGCCAATCATTCCGTGTTCTCGGTATCAATTCATTTACTCATCTCAGTACTGTGGCACCGTGTAAGGGCTATGCTCTGAATGCTGGGGCCGGCGCCTACAAAAGAGCATGAAGAAGCTGTAGGAGAGACAATGCTGTGCCAGGAGAAAACACAACAACCCATTAATGTCAGGCATTATTTATTGTCTACAACAGCCAATAAAAGTGGTAACAAGAAACATACTCTTCTACAGCCAAGTGTCTCCTCCAAAAAAAAAAAAAGTTACCATCTGCTAAGGTCACCGTGACTCAGAGCAAATGAAGCTTGCCAAGACAGTCTCTGTGGACTGAAAGGGCTCATTGCAAAGGTGCCACACCTTCTTCTAGTGTAGGGGACTGTCAATTGTAGTAATATGCCCATCACCAGCCGTGTGTGTGGTCTCCTTAGGAGTCACTAGAAACCTTCTCCCATCACAAAGAGCCCACACGGCTCCTTTACAAGCATGACTAGGCTCTAAGATTTTCTAGGTGTCAGTTCTTTTATCTAAAACTTTCGGAGGCCCATGAAGATGTTCTTGGACCTTTTGGGGAATACTATCTGGGTGTGTACAGGCCAGTTCTGCCTTGGTTGTGTTGCACAGAGTAAGGACTCTGGAGATGACCTAGTGGATAAAGTACTTGCACAAGAGCGAGAGGCTAAGTTCTGATCCCTGGAACTCAGGCAAAGCTGCATGGAGAAGCACATATCTGTAATCGCGGTGCACCGAGCGTGAGATGGGAGGACAGACACAGGAGAAGCCCTGGAGGGCTTTTAAAGAATGAGAGTCTACAGACTGACCAGCCTCGCATACGCAGAGGCAATGAGAGACTGTGTCAAACAAGGTGGACGGTGAGGCTGAGCACCAGAAGCTGTCCTTTGTATATGCGCCATGGCATGTGACCTTGTCTTCTAACTCCCGCTAAGAGTAGAAAAAATAAAAATTGCAATTTGAGACTTCACAAGTCAGGAATAGTCTACAACACACAATGAAATATTATTTAGGCTTGAGAAGGAAGAGATTCTACCACATGTGGCAATATGAATTAAACCTGAGTATATCAGCTATAACAACAAGCAAACAAAAACCACTCTATTTTTCTACTCATCTAAAAGTACCCCCTTACGGGTGGAATGGACCTGGGGCTGAGAGCCATGAGATGGGGCTGAGAGCCGTGAGATGGGGCTGAGAGCCGTGAGATGGGGCCGAGAGCCGTGAGATGGGGCCGAGAGCCGTGAGATGGGCCCGAGAGCCGTGAGATGGGGCCGAGAGCCGTGAGATGGGGCCGAGAGCCGTGAGATGGGGCTGAGAGCCGTGAGATAGGAAGCTGCAGTTTATCTAGTATGGGAGTTCATCTCTGGGTCAGATGATGAACACAGCAGCAAGCCCCCGAGAAAGCACCTCATACTACTAAACCACACACTTAAAACGGGCTAGGATAATAAATCTTACATTACAAAGTCCAAAAGACAGTCAATCAAAAAACCTTGAGTAACCTAGATAGCCTCTAAAAATAAGTATGTTTGATAGAACCCAGGAAGAGAAGTGTGAGTCCCCAGAGAATCAAACAGGAGAACGGATTCCTTAATTTTGTTAGTGGCTTCTCTCTACTGACCCTTGTGTCCAAGCCTCCAGCCAGGTATAAGATCACAGAAGCCAAGGTTTCTAGTCTTGCTCTGGGAGGACACAATTTGTAACTAGCATTTTTGTATCATCATACGAGAGCTGATCCAAGACGACCTAACGCCCGGTCTCCCTCCTAGGCAAAATGGACAACTTTGGCATATTTTCTCCTCCACTGGGTACCGGGCCCTGCTTACTCTTCGGTGCATACAGGCTGCTCGTGGTGGCCTTTGAGTGATCCACGCTCCTTCACAGACCTGCATCTAGCTTGGGCATCTATACACTGAGTGGTCTGAGGGTGTCTGGGGTGCTGAGGAGCCCTTTGCTCTTTTTCATCGTTGGTGTCTGAGAGTGGGTGAAACAGGATCTGGCCAGTCCTTTCCAGCAAGCGGTGTTTTCCTGGCTTTCTCAGCTCTCCAGCTAACAGGATACTGGCAAATCATTTCAGCAGATACAGAAAGGAGGTCTCCGGGGACAGACACCTAATAAGCTGAAAGATCAGCCACAATTCATCATTTTACACACAGGTTGCTGCAGCCAAAATAAATATCACCATGGTTTCAAGTTTCTCAGGGGGGAAAATGTCCTGCTCTTTTGAGGAGGGGACATTCTCCAATAGACTTTCATCTCTCTATGATTAGCTGACCAGTTTGTGTAACCTCATTATTAAATGTACATGTATACCTGGCGTATTTCTTTATATGGTTAGCAGCCATTTTCTACACTCTTAACAATTTAAAGGTCATTTTGCTATGAGCATGGAAATTCCAAACAGGCCCTTTCCACCCTATGAACAAGCTCTCTAGTGGAGCTCGATAGCATGCTACATACCCAGGTAGACTCACGCAGGCCCACATCCCTAGCCAGCGATGCCCATGCCTGGCAAGATGTTTTAAAGAGAAGTCAGCGGTAGAGTTGGTCTACAGCCTCCCCGGGAGGGCATGCATTCTCTCTGGAGAGAGGCAAAGTCATGAGGTCCTGTCCTGTGATGGCTTGGGGAGGAGTTTGTTGTTCACCATCCTGGAGACCACTGGTAGCACTGGCCTCACTGGAAATCCTTTAAAAAACTTTCTGCCACTTTGTCTTTAATACCCTTCATTCTTTCGAAGTTCTCTACTTGTTTTAAAGAATAAATTAAGCTTCTAATAAAGCTCTGAACAGCCACAGAGACAGGGCTGTTTCCAAGCTTTTATACGCCATAAATACCGTTATAATGGCAGTAACAATGAGTTATTGGGTGCCGGCTTGGTAATGGGCACTTTCCATATATTACCTTTTGAAGAAGGAACATTTCATGGGTCGCTGCAATTTAGTCTAGCTTATAATAACTTCCAACACTTTTCTGTACAATGTAGGCACCTGGATGGGCCATTTCCTGCTGCTTCATTTTGGCTTTTTTTTCTCCTCTTAGGAGTTTAACCCTTTTGTTTGCTCCTATCACCCTATTTAGGAAGGTCATTTTTAATCTTCATTCTTTCAAGGCATACTTACGTGAGCCAATTGAGGGACACCCACAAATGTAAAAGAACACTCTCTTGGGGTTTTGTCTGCATGCCTGAGCCACGGCCTCTGACCTGAGAGTTCATTCTCCTTGACTGGCAGCCCTCTGCAAAAGCCAGCTCAGCAATCCGCCTAACCTGTGGACTTTGCAGGGTCCTGGGGTTCTCTAGCTGCAATGACTGTCTAGCGGTACTCTGGTCTCGTCCTCTTCAGGGATTACACTACGAATTGTTTTTCCCAGGATGGTTACCATGTCTGAAGGAGGACATGCAGCTTTGAGACAGTGTGACACTGGCTGAGAACTTTGCTGCTAGGATTGGAGTCTTGGGTTCGAGTTCTGTCTTTACCACTGTATTTATTTAGAGCAAAGTAGATAGGTTCTTTCGCTACATATATTCACCACTGTGTGTTTGCTGTTGCCAATTATATTCAAGTCATAAAAATGGAGATGTAGTAGTGTTTCACCGTGGATTTAATGTATATTCCTCTAGGATGAGACTAAGTTGTAAAATGTACCCTTTCATATTAGTGGCCATTTGTGTATCTTCTTTGGTTTCTAAGTTGCCTATCTAAAGACCAGGATATTAATCAGTCTCTTTTTGGGAAAAAAAAGGCTTATTATTTGATGGGTGTCAAGCATTAAGAACTGTAGCTTAGCTATGAAAGTGCTCAAAATAAGGGATTATCAGTAGAAAACCTGTACTGTAAGTATTTTTATTATTTATACCTTTCCTTTTCAATATAAAATTACACACAGTGAAACACACAGTTTTCTCTTCTTTTCTTCCCTCCCTCCCCTTCTTATCCCAGGCTGACCCTGAACTGGCTACATTGCTGAGGATGGCTTTCCTTGAACTTCTAATCCTCCTGCTTCCATCAGTCAAAGCGCTGAGATTAGACATGTACAACCAGCCCTGGTGCATGTGGTTATAGGGGTCAAACACAGGGCCTAGTGCTCGGGATGAAATCACGTTACCAAATAAACGACATCCTCATCCAAACTGACTGAGAGATCTTAACTGTACACACAGTACAGGGAGTCTTGGTAAACGCGCACACCCTCGTTAGGCAGCTCAACTCGACACGAGCAGTGTTCTATTACTCTAGCAGTTGTGGTCCCTCAGTCAGCCCTCAGCTTCTCATAGCAACTGATGCTAGGAATTCCAGGTCCATACAGTAGTTTTCCCCTGCTTACACACGCTTGTGTCTGGCGTCTTTATTTCACACAGCACTGCAGTGCAACCCTGTTGCGTTATGTGTTCCTGTTGCTTCTAATTGGAAATATTATTCCACTGTATAGACATATCACAATCGTTTATCCTTCCACCACTGGTGAATATTGGAGGTGTTCCATTTTTACCTATTATGAATGACAATGCCATAAATGGTTTGTACATATCTCTTTAAGGTCCTATGTTTTTATTTTCTCCTATGCTAATTCCCCCAAATAACTGTAAGGTGATACAGTGAGTGTTTGTCTATAAGAGCTTTAAAATCATTAAACATTTTACACCAGCAATACTGGATAGTTCCCGTCACTCCATCACTTCACCACTGCTTGTTGGTCGCTGTCAGTTATTTTAATTCAACTCACAAAATCGAGGAGGTAGTAGTGTCTCATTGTGGCTTTAATTCGTGTTTCCCTAGGAATACAATTAGTAACATGCACCCTTTCACTTACTTAGTGGCCATTTGCATATCTTCTCTGGTATCTTTGAGGATTTTTCCCACTTAAAATGTTTGCTTTATTATTATGGGGGTATTCAGAGTTCCTTATATATTCTGAATTTGTCATTTGCCAGGTTATGAGATTGCTTAGGCTTGTCCTGTTCTTTTGATGGAATAGTTTCCCTGTGTTGTAGGTCAATTTACCAGGACTTTTCCTTCTCTCGTCCAGTTTTATGACTTCTGTAGGAGACTTTTGTCTAGTTCAGGCTGTGGAGGCACTGTTCTATGACTTCCCCTAGACGTTTTGCCATTTCATTTTTATACAGAGGTCTGTAATCCATCTCGGCTGCGTGTGGCAGGAGATTTGCTCCCTCACTGGTTCTCTTTGGTATTATTTGGTGAAAGGCTTGGCTTTCTGGCTGGCCTGCTTTGCTCCCTGTGCGGAAGGGCAACTGTGTGTGTGGCCTGCCTTCAGACTCTTGCTTTGCTTCACAGATCTGTCTACTTTAAGTCAGTGCTACATCATGGTAAGTTTCTATCATGATTAAGTTTTTGAAGTTGGGTATTTATTGACTGATGCCCTTGCTCTTTATCAAGGCTCCTACGGTTAACTATCTAGGTTCTCTGCTTTTGTGTTATTTTTCCATTAATATTTATGCCCATAATTTCCTTTTCTTGTCCTATGGTACTGACGACGATCTCCAGTAGAATGCAGAACAGAGACAACAGCCACAGACAGCACTGCTGGATTTCTGTCCTAGGAGGAATATGTCTGGACCAACATAGAAGCAGGTCTTAATGTTTTATAGATTCTAATCATCAGAGTGAATGTATTTCCCATTAGTCCTAGTTAACTCATTTTTAAGAAAATTCATTTATGGGACTTAACTTTTTTTTTGTCATGTACTTTTGCTGTACCCACTTATATCTCTTCTTTATTTTATCAATATTGTAAATTACATGAACTCATTTTTAACATTAAACCATATACTTTTATAGTAAATATTACCTAGTCATAATAAGTTATATCCTTTCCCTGAACACTAGATTGGATATGCTAATGTTTTAAAGATTTTGTATAATGTTTTATGAGGCACTCCGGATTACAACTTTCTTTACACGGTTAAGCTGATTCTGGTGTCAGGTTACATAGGTCTCATACAATGAACTGGATTTCCTTTCTCTTACTTCCTGAGTCTGTGGAGTGCTGCTAACTCATTGATGGTGTTTCATTTGATAAGCAATTTTTATTTAAAAATATGACCATTATCAGCAAAACTATCTGACACTGGAGGTGTTTTCCTGTTTATGAGAGGTCTGATTGTGGCATTTAGATTTTTGAGACCATTATGATAATTCTATTTCCTTTTCAACTTTTGATCTAAGTTGTCAAATTAATTCCCAAGTAGTGGTTCATATCTATTTATTACTAGTTAAAGATTCATAGGAGATGTGAAGCTGTCTTCTCTCATGGCGTGTGGAGGCAATTTGTGTTTTCTCTTTTTTGCTAGATCAATCTTGCCAATATGTAAATTTCACCAACCCTTAAAATTTTTTTTATTAATTATTCGTATTGTTTGGTGATCTCTACTTTTCTATTATATGTTTTACTATTAATCTTAGGTTTAGTTTCTTCTTTTTTGATTTTTTATCACTTTTTTGGTTAGCATATAATGCATTTCATAATATTTTATCTTTTTTTAAAAAACTCAGGAACAATGGCAATGGGTTTTTGATCCTACTGCACCTACTGGCTTTGTGGGAGCCTAGGCAGTTTGGATGCTCACCTTACTAGACCTGGATGGAGATCGGTGATCCTTGGACTTCCCACAGGGCAGGGAACCCTGATTGCTTTTTGGGCTGACAAGGGAGGGGGAATTTGTTGGGGGAGGGGGAGGGAAATGGGAGGCAGTGGCGGGGAAGAGACAGAAATCTTTAATAAATAAATAAATAAAACATTGTAGTTTTAGAGACATGTGTATGCATCTGTGTGTCTGTTTGTGAGTGCATGCACATGAATGCAGGTGCCCACAGAGGCCAGAAGTGTTAGATTTCCTGTGGAGTTTGAGGTACAAGTGGTTGTGAGTTGCCTGATGTGGGTCCTAGGACCTGAACCTGTGTCCTTTGAAAGAACAGTATGTGTGCTTAGTCATTCCTGTTTTTCTAACTTATTAATATAGAAACCTAAGTCACTGATATTGACCTTGGCTTTTCCTCATATAAGTAAGTAAAGTCTTAAATTTCTTATTGTCCTCACTGTCTTAATAAACTTTACATATTTTTTTCATCAACTGCACTTTCATCCTTGTTCAGTGAAAATTACATTCTAACTTCATTTGTGATATATACCTTGATGCAAAGAATATTTAGAAGTGTTATTTAATGTCTCGGTGCTGAGGTTTAAACGATACTTATTTCCAGGGACTTACAACACAATCACTCTGTGTGAGATGGAGCACGAGCCACTGTATTTTCATACTCAGAAGCGGAGACTTTTCCCACTGCTCACCGCCAGGCCAGCCGCAGCAGGCGTTTCTGTGCCTCTGGGAAGAGTCTGTGTTTGCACTTCGTGGGTGTAGCACTGTCTGCACACTTAGGGCAGAGTGGCTGCTGATGCTCATACAGTACACAAACTAGTGTTTTACTTGTATTTCTCTCAATTGCTATGTACCTGTGGCTTCTAAGTGTCCTGGCACTCACCATACAGACCAGGAATGGCCTTGAATTTGCAATGATGCTCTTGTTTCTGCTTCCAAGTGCTGGGATTGCAGGTGTGTCCCACCATGCCCAACTGCAGCCACAGTGTAAGCCTTCTCAGCCCCTGTGGAGTTTATAACTTTGATGCTGGTCTAGTTAGTTTTTGTCATAGTTTTGAGTCTGTACATACATATTGATGACTATACTATCTTCCTCATTAGCACTAGGAAATGTCCTTTTTCAGTGTCTTACAGTTATCATGTCCTTTGTCTTCAGGACTATTTGGCAGTAGTATGAAGATATTTGCTCCAGTTTTCTTGCATTTGTTACATAAACAGTTCATCCTTTCTTATTTTCCTTTTTTTGTTTCAAGGCTTCGATTTATTTGTATTTTTATATTTGAAGTATGGACGTGTGAACAATAAGTAGTCTTGATTTTATAGCTAGCGTGACATTTTCCCTTTAAGCTGGAGTTTTTGATGTATTTACATTTAATACAGTCATGGTAACCAGACTTCGATTGGCTAGTTTTCTATTGTAATCTTCTGTCTTTTGTTTCTGGACTTTTCATGGTATCATCATTTGTGTTAATCTATTTTTAAAAATTTCTGCAATTACTTTTAGATGAGGTCCAATCAATACTTGTTTCTAGTGATATCCCCATGTAGTGCACTATGTATAATTATAGTGTACTTAGATTTAATATTGTGCTACTTCACATGAAATGTAGGACCTTCATGTTGCTTTTGCCATATATTTTACTTTTGTATACATACAAATTACAAAATATCATTTTTCATTGCAATAAGAATTTTTTACATATTCATATATTTATATTTTCTGTAGCTATTTATTTGGTTTATAATTCCACATCACTATTCATCATCATTAAATGAAGTCAGGACAGGAACTTAAATAGGGTAGGAACCTTGAGGCAGGAGCTGATGAAGAGAAAACAAGGAGGAGTGCTACTCACTGGCTTGCTCAGTCTGCTTTCTCACAGAACCCAGGACCACCATCCCAGGGGTGGTGTCACTCACAACGGGCTGGACCCTCTCTCATCAATCACTAATTAAGAAAATGCCCTACAGTTTTGCTTCTAGCCCTATAGTTTTGCCTGATCTTAAGAAGGCATTTCCTTAATTGGGGTTCCTCCTCTCCAATGACTTTAGCTTGTGTCAGGCTGACCTGAAACTAGCCATTGGATGCCCTGGAACTGGAGTTAGAGGTGTTGTGAAGTGCCTGACCTGAGTGCTGGGACCCAAACTGTAAGAACACTATGTGCTTTTTACCACTGACCTGTCTCTCTAGCCTCAATTTGCTCTCAAAGCTTGATCCTTCTGGGTTTAGGGAAACCGAAGTTTTACCCAAAACCTGTATCTTGGGTGAGAGTTGAATTCACAACTGAGGCAGTAGCTGCCATCTCTGCTGGCCCCTTTCAGCTTTCTAGTTATTGTTCTCACTGTGTATCGGTATCTTCTCCACAACTATGCAAATTAAGAGCCATGAAAGCACTCGAGGGATTTATACACCACTGTCCCTTTCGCATGGCTTTTCCTTTAATGAAATGTCTTCTTCCCCTAATGGCCATGATCTTTCACAACTGGGGACTTCATCCTCTGACATCTCACACCATTGCAAGTGTGGTTTCCCTCTTTGAGTTCTTTCTGCTTCTTGTGAATGGCTGAGTGTCCCCAGAGGAGGGGCAATCCAAATGTAGTTCTTATTCAAGTCACTTTGCTTCTTTTCTGGACCAAATCTTCTATACTCTGCCTTAATAATTTAGACTTCAGATCATTTTCAAATACTCAGAGGAGGGGGATTCAACTATCATGAATTTTCCTGTCGTTAATGTAACCAAAACTCTTTCACAGATATTTATGGTTTTGTTTGTGTCTAAATACTAAATTGCTCTTTTCATCTTCTTGAATCCTTGGATCATTAATCCTGAAGGAAATCTCAGGTATTTCCCCAGTTCCTTTGTCCTACCATGCAATGCACTTCTGAAGCTCATTATAATTAGCAAGGAAGAAGGATGCTTAGAAAATGTGCCCTGACTCCCAACGCTACGTATTTATTGAGACAGGATTTGCTATGTACCTGTGGCTTCTAGGTGTCCTGGCACTCACCATACAGACCAGGATTGGCCTTGAACTTGCAATGATGCTCTTGTTTCTGCCTCCTGAGTGCTGGGACTGCAAGTGTGTCCCACCATGCCTTGCCCAATTGTAGCTATAGCTGAAGTCTTTTCAGCCACTGTGGAGCCTGTAACTTTTCATCTGTTTTATACAAGCTATTTCCCTTTTCCCCATTCTCTGAAATCTTTACATTCTGTTCTAGTCAAATTCTAACTCCTAAGCATTCCCTTCCCTAAGTGGCCTTCAGTGTTATGGGTGGACTTGCCTCTCCCCAGCAATCCATATGCTGAAGTTCTAACTTTAGTATTGTGCTGGTTATTTTACACAGCTGTGACAAACAGCTGAAAGAATCGTTTAAAGGAGGAAATTGCTTATTCTGGTGCACAGTCTCAGAGGGTCATCCCACACTTGTTTGGTCGCATGAGCTTTGGCAGATTATCATGGAAGTGGGGACACGTGACAAAGAAAGTAGAGAAAGGGGAAGAAGGGACAAGAACAAGATGCTCTCAAGGATTTCCTACCATGTGAACATCTTCCAGCTAAGTCCCAATGTGAATGTCTCCAAAGCCTTTTCAGCTAGTGTTACTAGCTCGAGGTAACCAAGTATTTAAAACTGGAACCCATGTGGGACATTTCCTCTTCAGACCAAAACTATTGTCTGGGAATGTGACCTCATCTTGAAATAGGATCTTTATGGAAGGAATCGTATTAAAATGAAATCATCAGGGTTAGGCCTAAAATTAACAAGGTGGGCCTCAATCAATGTGGCTGATGTTCTGATAAAAAAGGGGCACAGAGAAGGTTGCATGCAAGGAGGAAGGAGATGTTGGAAAGACAAATGGAGAGGTGAGGGCACAAGGCCAGGAATGCAGGTAGCCCTCTCTCGCAACAGTCAGAAGGGAGGGACCTCCTGAACCAACTGTGGGAAAATACATTTCCGTTGCCTAAGCCATGTGATACTTTATAACTAGCCCCTGACTGGTACTCATCTCTAACAAAAGCAGTTCACTACTCTCAAAATTTGTTTCCAATTCATGGCCTGACTTTGTCTCAAGACTATACATTCCTAAGTATCGTAGGTAGGCACATTTATGCCCTAATTTATCCTTTAAATTGGGAAACCTTTCTGAGCCCCAGACTCCTCATATGTAATGTGGGCAGAGTGTTATTGCTATGCCTATCACGGTAAAACACAAATGAGGGGTACATATCTGTGTGTCTGAGTATGCTTGTTTATGTAAGTGTGTACATATACATGTGAGTAGGCGCATATAATATCATCTACACGAATATCAATCCTACCCACGTCTGAGGCATCCTTGTGCGGTTCGTCAGTGTTCCTTTTGCTTGACTATAACAGAAGGACTGCAGAAAAGCTCTGAGAGACTCTCAAGACTCCCAAGTCCACAATGCCCCACGTCTAAGAGATCCTTGCAACCTCAGTTCTGTTTTTCTGTTACCTGGTTTGAGTGACAACCATGAAGCAATTGACAATGGGCCACTTTGGGTGAGGAGGCAGGGAGGTGGGCTGAGGACTTCCTATCACCAGAGGTCTTAAACTTAACTCCTTACCCAGCCTACTTATTTTTACACATTAGGAGACATGAAGCACCAAGCAGTGGAAACTGACATTTTAGGGAGTAGATGCTACAGAAATGCATAGGGAACAAAGAAGACCATTAACAACACATCAAACTACTTGAGTAAAATTGGTGTCTAGTGAACGGGATTTTAAGAATATGTAAAGTTAGGTATAGTATGTGAAGGTTTACTAATGTCTTTTTGATACTATTTTGTCTATCTAGGAAATGATTTTGTTAAGAATTTGAAAGATTGCTACATTTATAATGATCAATGTTTTATCAAATGACAAAAAACAACTATTTCATCACTACTTCTATTGGTAAATGCATACTCCAGTTTGTGCATTTTATCCCGTCCAAATTGTACTCAAAATAACTACAATTTTCAGAGACTCTGCCCTTTTCAGTTCTCTAGAATGCCTCCAGATGGCATTAAAACTCTTCTCCCATTATATTCTACAGCATAACTTAAACTTATAGCAACATTTTAAGCACTTAGAACTGTCATATCTAGTATTTCATGAGAAAATACAATGAAACTCATTAGAACTTTCAGAGTAGTATCGTGAGAGACACAACCTATAGTCATATCAACTACTGAGCATCCAGCCACCCTGTGCAAGCCAGAGGAGCTCTACAGATGAAAAGAGATCTGGACAAAAGCTAAGACAAAATAGATAAGACAAAAAGATAAGACAAATCAGCGCCACAGACTGTGGCTGCTAATAGGGAGAGCAATGATCCAGGAACAGATACAATCACAAAGTCATTTTTATAATAAACATCTTTCACTCCCCAAAGGTGATCAAAATAAATGTTTTTCAAGGAGGAAGAGCTTATGGATGCTTATGAGGCTGAAACGGCCGTTCGTTAGCTTCTGCTTCACGGCCATTATGTACTGCACGGGTGTATCAGATAACAGGAATGATGGCGCTACTGTATGACATTGGCCACCCACTGGTCTGGAGCTCACGGAGGCAAGACTGACTAGCTGTTGAGCTCCGCGCATCTGTCCGTGACCGCTCCCCCAGTGCTGAGATTCAAAGCGCACACCGCATGGCTCAGCACTTTACCAACTAAGCTGCTTCCCAAGCTCCGGGGGATCTCAACGCGGTATCATATTAACCATTAAAAACATACGTATATTCTTTCAGTACTGAGAAGGGAAAGATGAAAATGCAAAAACGAGACACCTTCTAAATGTCTTTTCTCATGTTTAAGAAATACTTTACTTGAAAACATCAATGAGCTCTTGAGATCTCAGAGATATCTATAGTTGTGTTTGCCACATATTTCAGAGGTGGGACTGCAGATGGCAGGCTTTTTAAAAGACTTGGTTACTTCACGGGCACGTGGGACAGAATGTCTTCCAGTATGTGTAGAAAGTTCAGCAAACCTTATGTCAGTGTTAAAAGTTTCCAGCCAAATTTTAAAGGGCTTATCTCCATCCTCCCTTAGTACACACTCTCCAGTCTAATTATATTCCCACTTTATAAAGAAGAACATTTGCATTTGCAAGATCTCCTTTTCAATGCTAAGGCATAAAACCTCAAAGTGTGTCTGTACCCGAAAGCATTTAAAAAGACATTATCATGAAAAAAGAGAACCATGGGCTTCCTTCCACTATGATTACCACCATTACAAGATACTTGCCCTGTTTCATTTTATACGGCATATTAAAGAACAGTCATCTCAGAGAGAAACGTGAAAGACACTTACGATGTATTCGATGTGCCATTGTCTGGACTCTCCGGCTCCGCGTCAGCTTTCTCTTAAAAAGGAAGTGGAGAAAAAACACCAACATCAGTCTCCCAGTCCTTAAGATTTAAGATTAAACATATTTCTATGTTCCTATTAACAAGCTTTCAAAATGGGCAGCGGGAGGCTTTTAAAACATCTTTTATTGTTTGGGAACCGAATGTGAAAAATAATTTTGCTTTGGCAATACAACTGCCCAGGCCCAGAGCCTTGAGAGGTACCAAGGAGCTATTGCAAACAAGCAGAGACAAGGCGTGCAGACCTTGCCAGAAGATGAACATCTTACAGATGGAGTCAGTTTCTCTCCACTACACTTTACAGAAAGTTTAAGGAAATAAATTCATTAGCATTGTACATCCAAGGCACTCTGAACTTTGATCCCTTCTGCTAATACAAGCCAAATGGGGTCAGGCTGAAGTGGAACTTGGAGAGAATTTCACAGAGCACTGGAGCCATAGCCGTGAAATGTCCAAGAATTTCACCCCATGGAGAACTCTGGCAGCAGATTTTGGGGCTCCCAATAAAAGCCGAATAAGATATAAACCAGAAATCCTTTCTGACCATCTGAGAGGCAAGTAAAAGAGCATCTCCATGGGACGTGGCTATTGGGGATTTAGTTTTAGGAGTCTGGAAGGAGTCCAAATTCTTTTCACATCAGGCATAAGGTAATACTTAATCCTGGGCCAACTGTGGTTTGAAATGTGCACCCTCATTTTATAAGGAGCTCCTCTGGTTTTGTGGCAGCAGAAGGGGGAAAAAAAGCTGTTCATGCTATGGCTACTACGGAGGGCTCTGCAGTGCCAATAGCTGGACAAACCCAGCACAAACTTGAGCGGCAGAAGACAGGCCCAGTGGCAGCAGCTAACCTTCTTGGCTGTTGCTTTCAAATCAGGCCTGACAGCTTCCAGGACCCTCTGCTTCTGCTCAGCCCCTTCTCCCCAAACACTTATCCTATCCAAACACTGGTTTGTGGCATCATTTGGGGAACGACCTCCTGGATTACACAGCGAACCTCGGAAAGAAAGTGTCCTAACTGAGCTCAAAAGCCCACCCCGTATTTTCCTACGGGAGATGAAGCAATTGTGAGGAGGGGAGGATAGCTGCACACAGCTACCTCAGACATAACTCTACTGCGTGTCTATGCTGTGCCAGAACTCTCACAAAAGACAGTTACTCAGTCCCAAGCACGTCCAAAGGAAAGGGAAAAAAAAAGCCCAAACATTTATGTTGATACCAAGCAGACTAGATGGTTCCTGACCCAGGTAAACCATGTTGAGATAGAAGCAGACACAACAGCCTGATGCTTGCTCTAACACCCTGAGTTTTCTATTAGTTTGGGTCCTCTGGGCAGAGCAGTGGTAAATTCATTTAGGAGACATGTAAGGTCTGGTCAAGTGGCCTGGAAAATAACCTAATTTAGTACTTTCCAGAATCATTTTCCCAGAAGAACCCCCATTCCTGTCACAACTCCAAAATACAGCCACAGCACCTGTATTATCCAAGACAAAACTAAACGAGGGTCTAATTCTTCTCACATCCATTGACTCTCCCCCCCCTCCCCTGAGTCTGGAGAAGTGGGTTACATTTCCCTGGGAACAGCTGCCAGCAGTTACACCAAGGCACCATTGTGATGGAGGACTAGACAAGATACGTTTCCCAAATTTCACGTCAGAGAACAAGGGATCATTACGAGACGAAGGAAGACCGTGACTGGATGTCTGAGTAAATGTTTTACCTTGACCAAGAATGCTGCCAAGTAGCCCACAGGCTGAGAGGACCCAGGTTGGATTGCACATGGGCCCTGAGGGCTGGAGGCATCGTGGGCTGTCTTCAGCACGGGGACAAAGCTGCAGCTGATTGTCTCTGCTCTTAGCAGCACTTATGTTGTGGCAACAGGGAAAACAGAATAAGGAGGGCCAAAAGGGACATTTACAGGAGCAATCTGATAGCGGCTGCTCTCGGCAACCGTAGGGCTCAAAGAGAGGGACCCTTTCTGGGGAAAAGCAAGGCCAAGATTGAGATGGGGATTACAATTGTTTGTTGTCTTTCAGGAAGAAAATACAAGCAAATTAAACCCCCAACATCTTTGAAAATTTAGGTGATGCAATTTCTGAAGTTCATTTGAAACGTTCAAGAGCTTGAGCTACTGAGAATCGTCACTACTTCATCAGGCCCCTAGGGAAAGTGACAGGGGTGAGGTAACCAAGTCTCAAGACCAAGAATTGGCAAGTGGGTACCTGCACCCCGCAAAGAAGATATCTGGGAGTCACCTTCAAGTTAGCTCTTGGATGCCACCAGTTTGGTCTCTTTGGGAGAGAATCTGCATTGTTCATTAAAAAACAAGGCAGAAGAAGAAGTACAGGGTGGTCATTTTGCATAAAGAAATAGAATCACAGAGAGAAGGGGAAAATGAAGCACAGAAAGGAGCATACAGACATATGTGAAAATGTATTATGTACATATGCATAACATATATAAAATATTAGCCTTTTTTTACATTTTATCCAATGTGCATATGCGTGTGTGTGTGTGTGTGTGTGTGTGTGTGTGTGTGTGTGTGAGGGTGAGGCATGCTTGCCAGGGCAGGTATGTTCAAGGACAATCTGTGGGAGTTGGTTCTTTCCTTCTACCTTTTGGTTTCTATGGTGGATCCCATAGATTGAGTACAGGTCATCAGGCTTGGTACAAAGCATCTTTATTCACAAAGCCTTCATCCATCCATCTGTACTCCTCCTTCCCTTCCTTCCTATCCACCCATTCTCCCTTCCTTCCCTCTATCCGTCATTCCAGCTATCCACCATTTGTGTGTGTGTGTATGATACATGTTTTCAGTTTTACAGAGTCTTCTGATGCCCACCACTAACATGGAAAGTAGAACTTTGGGCTGAGGATAGCTTAGAACTTTTATGTTACAGTCGCCATTTTACGGTACAGGCATGAAACGGCTCACTCAATAGACCACTCAATGACAGTAGCTTCCTCTCTAACTGATTATGCATACTGAGGGTTCTTGTGTGCCTGGTATTCTGCTTGGCAGAGGTAAAGATAAAAACCCAAATCTAATTCAGACTGTTGTAGAGACACCAAATGCACCGCTGGTGTCCCAGTGGCCATCTTCCTGACAGAAAAAGAATTTGGACACGTGGAGTCCAGTGCTCTTTGTGTTCTGTTGTTATGATCTGATATCTTGCCTTTTACATTTTGGAAGAGGAAGAACATGAAGTTGGTACGAAGGGAGGAGGGGAAGATCTGGGATGGCTTCGAAGAAGAAGAATGAAAATGATCAAAACACACTGCAAGAGAATTTAAAAAGTAAAGAGGATAATAAAAGAAAAACTGCTAGATATGTAGTTTCTAAGAAGATTATGAGGAACTACACCTTGCTTTTAAAATTTTAACTGAAATGTTATTGAAATTACTGAAATACCAGAAAAGGGCCCCCAGATAGAATTGTATTCTGCTGAAGTTTTCACAAAAGACCATCTGTCTGTGCTGGACTTTTCTTCCCTGTCCATCATGGGAATTCACGCTCACAGCGTGAGAATTCGAGCATGAAAAAACCCAGCAACTTCACTCATGTTTTTAATTCTGTTATCCTTCAATTATTACTCCAATAAATACAAATATTTTATAATTTTAGATGTATCTACTTTAGATTTTATCTGTTCTCATTAATGTAATAAATTTTCCCTCTATAATTTTCACTGGTTCAGCTGTTTCTAATATGTACTTTTAACTTTTAAGTTTTTTTAATCTTTTATTTCTCACATTAAGAAAGAGAAAGATTTATATGTTCTGAAGAAAGAAACGAGAATAATCTCCTATTTCTTGACTAATCAGCTTCTTCTGAAAAATAATTATGTATTTTTATTTAACGTGTGTGGATATTTTGCCTGCTTGCATATCCGTGCACCACAGAAGTGCAATGCCTGTAGAAACCAGAAGAGGGCATAAGATCTGTCGGAACTGAGTAAAGACAGTTTCAAACTGCCATGGGGGTGCTGGGAACAGAGCAACCGCTCTTAACAGCTGAGCCACCTCTGTAGGCCCTCGGTTTCTGGTTTTATACAGTGTAAAGTGAGGAGGCTCACCCACATGTCTTTTCCTTCCATCCTTTCTCGTTTAACAGTAGGTATATCTTTCACAGTCAAATTGTCTGTTTAATCATAATCATTAATAAGCCATCATAAATATTAACTTAGTTAATAAATTAATCATTCCATTTGCTCATAGGTCCATTAGAGAAATTATAAACCAATAACGAGCACTTTCAGTATAATACAAGTATTAAATAATAACCAACAAGGGAGTAAGGGATGACTCATGCAGAAGGAACCCCTCCCTCCTCATCTGTATAATGTAAATGCTCCTGGCACCTGCGGACAGTGGTTCTCGCTCTGACAGTCCATCATTCCATGGGTTAGTTTTTCTCAGGTCAAGGCCAGGCCTTTCCTAAGATTTCTAAACAGTATGCACCTTTAGTGCATATAAAATGCGTATGTAATGGATGTGTATAGGTAGTTTTTAAAAATTAAAATGGACTATGAGAAAACCTTCCAGGCTGGAAATAAACATTGGCAAGTAATCCTGTGCCTCCTGAGTGGGCCCAGCGGGCTGCATCCTCTTTCCTGCCAGCTACCTAGAAAGAGGATTCCAGTTAAGCCTTCGATAGGTTTCACCACCCAGGAATACATTCTCAGCCACTGCTGTTTCTACACTTTACATGAAAGGCGTCATGCTGCCAGCTAGTCTTCGGAGACTCACTTCAGACAGTCAAGAACAGCTTTTAGGGTGGACACAGCCCTGGGTGGGTTCTGTAGCAGCATCAGCTAGCTACAGAAGTATACTGTGACCCATATGAACGGTGCATTTGCAACACTCATGAACACCTTTCTCTGCAGATACTAGAAGCTCTGGACTGCAGGGCTTTGCTATGTCCCAAACTAGTAAGTTGAAATTTACAATCCTTCAGGGAATACAGCAGTGTGGAATGGAATTTCACTGTGACACCTGCATGCCTCTGAGAACCAATGAGACTCAGATTTTGTACTGGTTCTTTTGCACCATTTTATAAAACCCAGTTTTGATTCAATGCAGTGACCTATTGTCCCAACACACATGGTGACCTTTTAAGCACCAGAAACACAAACTATAAGCCTAAATAATAAGAGAAAGCATCCCAATGTTTAGCCTTTTGCTTTTTCCGCTGGTATTTCTGACTGAACTATGTTTTTAATTTCAATGAAATGATATTTGCCAATAGTTTCCTTTGCCATCTTCACATTTACCGAAGACACAAATAAGGTGCTCCATTACCACCCTCGAAAAGCACGGTTTTACTGGTCTTTGAAAAATACCCGAGGTTAACTTCTGTACATGAAGCGAGGTGAGACGTAATTTCATTGTTTCCCATCCCAAGTATTCCAGCACAAGACACTTGCTTATCCACACTGGCCACTGTACTAGCTTCAGCGTGACAATTCCCATGCATTCACGGTCCGTCACTCCACTAGTCTAGCTACCTCTATCGTGTAGCTTTGGTTGTTCTGATGTAGCTGGTGAAGACAAGGTGCAAGCTTCATTCTTTTCCATGTGTTTGCCATTCTCATCTTTTGCTCTATCATATAAATTACAGGCCCAGACTGCCTACTTCTATCTATATAAATATTTGAACTTGGATGGCATTGCATTGAATCTACAATGTATAGAGAAGGATAAATTTTTACAACACACCTTCTAACGTCTGTACCTGATACTAGTCACTTTATTCATTGAGGTCGTCTGTAATATCTCAATAGCTTTTTCAATTTTTCATCACTTTCTTATGTAGTTTATCAGATTCATTGCTTAGTAATTATTTCTGTGCCAATGTCAGATATTTTTAGCTGTGATTTTTCTTTTATTTTTAAATCAGGAGAATGCAATTGATTGTGAATAGAGCATTGTTAAATCTTCTTATTAATTCTAATAATTCATCTGTAGGGTTTTTCAGTGTTCTATCAATATATTGATGATTACATCATTTGGGGAGATGAGTTCTGATGTTTCCATCCTAATGAACACTACATTTTCTTTTTTCTTAGTTTACGGCTATGGCCAAGGATTCTATCCTGAGGTATTGGTCTTGAAATGGTGCCTTTGCCTAAGCTGTCGAGGGTACACTTAAAGACAAAGGAGAAGAATTCCTAGGAACTTCTTCCTTAAAAACACGGGCAACTGTTTGTGGAAATGAGTTAGTCTTCTATGCCCAACTTGCTAAGACATTTTTTCTAAGTTACATATATAGAATTTTATCAAATATTTTTCAATGTCTTGGATTAATTCTATCACTATTTGAACAGAATCTGATTTTGAGTTACCAGAAAAAATAGGATTTCTTAGCTCTTATACTTTGAAATGTATTTTATACACTGCTAGATTTAATTAGAAACATCCTCTTGGATGCTTATGCATTGGGATCATTAATAAAATCAGTTACAATTTTTCTTTCTTGTACAGTTCTTGTCGAGTGTTGACATCAAGGTTATGGTGGCCTGAGGGAGTGGGGAACAGCCGCCCTTCATACTGGACTGTCCAAAAGAGGGCGCCAGCCCGAAGTTACTTCTTGCTGTTTTTGGTGGAATTCCTGGTAAGAAGCAACCAGCTTTACCACTGTGTAAAATGATTTTACTTTTAAAATGACTACGCCATTTTTTAGATAAATAGTTGTAGGATTGTTTAAGTTATGTATGTGAAATTTTTATATAAAACACATAATTTCTAAAATTAGTCACTATAAACATATACTATAATAACATTAATTTCATCTAATTTTGCCTTCAATTACCTAGCTTTTAAAATAAAAAGGTTTAATATTTATTTATGTATCTGTGTATAGTTTTTAAAATAAAAGGGTTTAATATTTACTTATGTATCTGTACATAGTTTTTAAAATAAAAAGGTTTAATATTTACTTATATATCTGTGTTAGCCACACAAAGTCAAAGGAGAGTGTTGAATCTCCTGGATCTGGGATTACATGTGGTTGTGAGTTGGGACTAAACTCTGGTCCTCTGCAAGAGGCACCCACCCTTCAATGTGAAGTCACCTTTCTAGCCTGCTAGATTTCCAGTTGATAACTAGGTTCCTTCAGCTAACTGCAGCTATAATTCCACTACCTGTTCATTTCCACTGCTGCTACTGTGAGGTCAGATGGAGGCGTTTGCTTGCTTTCTTATAAACAAAACTTCCATGTCTTGCAGTAAAATACACACGTGGGCTTCTTTCCATCTGTCCCGTCAATATCACTTGGGTACAATGAACCTTTGGGTTAGTTTTCCATCTGGATAATTCTCAGAGGTCACGCCCTTCACTACGGGCCCTGTCTCACCTGCTCTGGGAGTTCTAGACAGGTGTACGGCAGATGGTCCTGCCTCATCCCTGTGCTTCTTAACGTCCCTTTCTTTGTTCCGCTTCTGGCCTTCTTATGCTGCATTCTTCAGATTCCTTAAGTTCAGTTTTCTAATTCATTAGTCTTTCTCAACAATCTCAAACATGATATCAAACCTGCTCAAAGAAAATTTAATTTCCATTTTTCATTTATATAAATGTGACTTAGTATCTCTTCAAATTTTCTCACTCTTTACTCTATTTCTCATTTTTTATTCTACCTCTTCTGTAATTCAACAAACATTCTGAGTTTCAGAATTCAAATACAAGAATTCTGATTTTACTTGGTAAAATCTTGGGTACAGCCTCTTTTTTTTTTTTTTACATAAAGTGTTTTTTAAAAATGTATGTTGCTTATTTTCTTGGGGATATTATTTGAGGTTTATTTAGTTTTTGACTTGTTTCTTGTATTCCTATCAACTGGATGCTGCTGTCCTGGTTGTCTGTTTACTTTAGCCTCTTGACTTTTCTTATCTGTTTATTAGTAAAACCAAGAGGTTTCAATTGTATATGTCAGATTTGGGTCTTGAACTAATATTTATTGCTTTTATGAAAGTCTATTAAATTTTTATTTTATTGATCATTCTTAAGGTCATTTAATCAGCAATTTATTTTTCACAGCATTCTGTGACGATGAATTACAGGTCCTTCTGCAGACTGAGCTACACTCACGTCTCTGCTTCTCTTTGACAAGAATGACACAGATGTCCTCTGTGGTCAGGGCTCCTCTCAGTGCTCACTGCTGCTCACAGGTCTGAACAGCAGGCTGGTCAACTCAAGTGAGGTGTTGATTTCTGCATCACAGCACTGATGGAGCTTTCTAGAACACCTGTGCCTTGTGGGGAGTGAAGGGTTGATCGGCAACAGGAGAGGGTATGTTGGCTAGAATGTCGCAAGAGAAGAGGTGAGCTGGGAGTCCAACACCTCCTTTTGCTTCCAAACAAGGCAGGAAATACTTTACTTTGCATGTACAGAATTCTTGGTTAGTCATCTTGCTGACAAAGCTGACCCCTTTTCCAGCACCGAATTATACCCACTCCAGATCTAGCATCATCTTAAGAGTCTAGTTTGTTTCTCTTTAGGAGGAGATCTAGTAAACTGCTCATCTCTTAAGCAAATATTACTGGGGTTTTGGTTTTTTGAGCTTTTAAAAAAGAAAATCAAGTGGAAAATTCTATGTGCACTAGCGAGGATGGAGACTTAGGGTGACAGGGATGGAATGGTCCAGCTGTCCATCACGATAATCCATGCCTCCTGTTCTCCTGGGATTCAACAAAGACCTACAGCCTGCCCAGGGGCTCCCAAGGGCTCTTCCCCATACTAACACACACTCTTTGTTGCTTCTTTTTCTGTCCAATTTATAATTTCATTGCTCAGGGCTGTTCTTCAGTAAAGGCCCCTTTCCTGAACTAGGGCTGCTGCTAATTGACTTCCATTTCTACAGCATCCTAGTCACTGAGTGAGGATTCCAAACTGGAGAGGAGGAAGTACTTAAGATCAACCTGCCACCTAAGCAAGCATTCTCCCAAATTATAAAATGCAGACATACACCATGTGTTTTCATATGTGAATTATATAGGAACATACTTAATATCCCAATATTATAAAATAGAAGCTTATGAAACATCAAGAACTTGTCACAGAAGAATTACAAAGAATCCTCACTGGTACCCATGCTCCCGGAAAGTCCTGTGTCAGACTGCCATCACCCCCTCCCCAATTGACTTTTCTCTATCTGTACATGAATGTTATGGAACTTCCCAGTACACGTGTGGACATCTTCTCTCCCAAACTCTCCTGCCTTACAGGCGTCAAGAGGATGAGTCTCAGTTCCACAGATGCCTCTACTAACTCAGAGTGATTTTTATCTTCCCATAGCTTTGTAACTAGCAAAGGCAGCCCTGTTCCCAGCCCACTGGCTGCTCGAGAAGCCAACAATGCCTGGTCTTCATGAGTTTGCTTTTAAGACACAAACCAGGAGCTTATGCATTTTTAATGCCACAGACAACATTAATAACAACTTGTAGGGCCACAGAAGAGAATTAAAGCTCTCCTTCACAGAATGCTCCCTCTCTGATGACAGAGTTCACATGCTTCATCAACCACTGGATTCAGTATGGGGACCCCTTGCTGTCCAGCCCAACCTGCCTATTTCTGGAAGAAGGTACAGTACATTTAACAAGTGTGTGTTTCCTTAATAGAGTCTAAGGTCATTTACTGTGACGCCTTCTGTTTGGGTTTCTTTGCCTATTCATTTTCTTTTAATTTAGGCATCTAGTTACATGCCTTTTAATTTATTTCCTTCACATATACTAGGGACCCATGGAGCATGGTGCTCTTCTCTTCTGGAATCCCCTTGACATGCACTACTCTATGCGTTGGCCTCCTCCCCTTGAATACCCACACTCGGGGTCATCAAGAACCTCACTGCACATGTAGGAGGTGCCTAAACAAAAGGCTCTCTTTTTTGTGTTGTCTGGTGGCTTCTGTAAAGCCTACTTCTCATCTTTCCCTGCCCTCTCCACAGAACGCTTTAGAGAAAAGTTCTTACTTGGATTATTGTGTCCAGAGGATACAAGTTGGGAGTCCTGAAAAAAGAAAAACAAGAAATATCAATTAATGCTATTATTTCCATTTTCCAAACTAAAGTTGAATACATGATATATTACTCATTATTCAGAACCAAGTCTCCATTCAAAACTCTACCAGCTACTGTCACGAGACACATCTACTTGAGCATGCTTGTTAAGAAGTCCTGGGAGTACAGCTGACAATCGCAGTCATTTTTCATTATTGAATTTTTATTATGTTTTATTGAGGTGATAATTCACATCATACAAAACAAACATTTGGAAACAAGAAATTCTGTGGCTTGTGGTACTTTCAAGTTGTTGAATGACTGCCATCTCTACCTACGTGCAAGCACCCCATCACTCAAGCATTAAGTCCCCTACCCTTTAAGCAGTATCCCCTACAGCCCCCTTTCCCTGTCCCTCAGCCCCTACCTGTTTGCATCTGTGTTTTTGGACTTTCCCATTCTGGTATCTCATCTACCTAGAACCACACACCTGTGACCTTCTGAGTCTGGCTTCTTCAGTTAGAATGCTGCACTGGAATTTCGTTCTTATTGGAACTGGTATCAGTAGTCATATCTTCACCCCTCCCTCCTCCATCTTCCTCTCTTCTTCCTTTGGCAAGGTCTCACTATACAATCTATGCTGGCCTAGAATTTATAATCCTCTACCTCAGGCTTCTGAGTGCTACGATTATCGGTATGTGCTATGGTTCATTTTATGGATGAATACTATTGGATATGTAAGATGATATTTTATGCACACACCTGATGATAGCATATAGTGTCTATATTCTGTGAGCTGTGCTGCTGACTGAAACATACACAGTTTCTGTTTTAAATCCTTCTCTGTATATACCTAGAGGTAGAATTTGGGGTCTTATGAAACTCTTTGTAAATGTTTTGAGAAGCACAAGCTGTTTCCTGTGATGGCAGAACCCCGTCATTCCTATCAGAAATGTATAAAGGCTCCGATCTCTCAACATCCTTGCCAGCACTTACTATTTTAATTGTTTTTTTGTAGTCATCTCTGTATGGGAAGAATGGCATCTCGTTGTTCTTTTTATTTGTATTTGCCTAAAAAACTAAAGATGTTAAACATATTCCCACACAGTTGATGACTATTTTCATTTTCGAAGAAATACCTATTCAAGTAATTCATCATTTTATGTAGTTATTTACGTTTTTGTTATTTAGTTGAAAGAGGTCCTCACACAGTTGATTCTATACCTTTACTAGATATATGGTCTTACGATAATTCCCCCGTTTTCTAGTATTCTCCTATTACTGATAATATCCTCTGATGCACATAACTTTTATATTTTTATATTTATTTAATTTTTCTTTTGTCATTCATACTTTGGTGGGTTGTATTTTAGAATCTATCACTGAATCCAAGGTTACAGAGAAATAACCTTATGTTTTCTTCTATGAAATTTATGACTTTAGTTCCCAGCTTTAGTCACTGATACATTACATTAATGTCTCTGGAACCAACTCATTTGCCTCTAAATGTGTCCTACTTCTAATGTCTTTACAGATGACGGCTGCCAGCCCCATCTTGACTGGACACACTCTACTGAGCAACTGTGATCTCATTGTGATGGACACAAAGGTTATTATGCAGAAGCATTAACTTGCAATGGCATAAATCCAGTATTACTCTGTATCTTAGATTCAGTTACTACTCAGGTAAATAGATTGAACCTGCTTTTATTTGTATTAAAATGAAATGCAAACTTCTGTCTTGAGAATTTAAATTTTCTTTCTTTGTAAAATTGTTTTTTAACATAAAAATATAAGAGTGAGTTATATAAGAAGATGGTAAGAGTGTAAATAAAAATGTGTACCAGTACATAAAATCTAAAACTCCTATATAATTCTGATATGTGGAATAAAAACCTAGTGAAATGGAATTAACTACTAATATAGGACTTGATGTATTTCTACACCATTTTGCTCTAGGAATGCAGTTGCTATCAGGCAGGGGGAGACACTTAATAGGACCAGTGATATTTAAATCTAAGTAATAATGTCCATTTTAGAAAGAAACCCCTCCGGGATAGGATAAAATGAGCCAGGCTGTTGGGTAGGAGCTGTGTGGCCAGAGTTACAGACGCCCAAGGAACCTTTCTTAGGTAATAATGAGCTATTTGCCTTCAGAAGAGCAACGAGTTTAGTTCTTACTCTGGAACTCAGCTTTTGGAAAATCAGAGTGTGAAGATGAAATAAATAAACCACTCTCGCGGTGACAGGCTGAAGCCTAATCTGCAAAGAGACGCTGGCCTACTTTGGGTGTTACACTCTGTAATACAAAAAATAAATGTCCACAATTAAAGACTCCAGATGGGTTGGTGTGCTCTTCTTCTCCAATTAATTTGGAGTTTATATATGGACACAGTTTGTTTTAGCTTTAATTTGTAGAAAACATTTTGGGCCTCAGTCAGTCAGCTTCTCCGTGCTGTGCGTAGGCGGTGGCTCTAGGCGGAGGAGACTAGCCATCAATGGACAAGGATGGTAACTGGCATGGATTTCAGCACTCAGCCTGTTCTTCTAAAAACAGACAGGGAGGCCTTTTCTGATTCTCTGCCCACACTAACGGAGTAGGATGCTCATTTGCTGATCTATCCTGCAACTTGTACGACAGCTACTGGCTTCCCCTCTTTTGAAGCAGAGCGTCAGGATGAGCTCGCAGTTCACAGGAAGCTTCATTCCTACATCCCAGAAGATCAAATTTTAGCTAAAAAAACCCTCTGATTAATGACTTATTATTTCATTTTGCATGGGGGAGAGAAGGAGAAGCAGAATATACTAAAAATAATTGCTTGCAAAAAATCACTACAGAAGATGGTATAGAAAAAGATATGAACGAACTCAGAATTTGTTCCTACTGCACTGATGTCTTCTGACTACCAGATTAGCTCAGAAAACACTAACTCATTAAATTCCAATATTTCCAGGTTGTCATCCTTTGGGTAGAAAAGCAATCTCGCGTGTGTGTGTGTGTGTGTGTGTGTGTGTGTGTGTGTGTGTGTGTTGACAAATTCTGGGATCTGTTCTTACCTTCTGCCTTGTTTGAGATAGTGTTTCCCTTGTTTGTACTTCTGCACTACATACGCCAGGCTAGCCAGCCCACAAGCTTCTGCCTCATCCTGTGAGTGCTGGGGTTAGAGGCTTGCTATTGATCTGGCTTTTTACATGGGGGTCTAGAGATCTAAGCTCAGGCCATCAGACTTGCACAGCAAGCATTTTACCCAGAGCGCTCTCCCAGGCCCTGACCATCATCATTCTTAACTACAGCTGGCCCAGCGAGTCATTAGTCTGTTCTTGATGCATTCATTTCTTTAAGAAAACACGGATGCTCTCCGAACCCTGATAAACTATCTGCCACCCTTCCTTGTCCAGTTATCTGTGAAATCTCAGAGGCCTCCACAGTGTGGAATTGTTCCTTCTTCAGGAAGCCAGTGCCAGGTTGGGTCAAAGCAGAAGGAGGTAACTGCTTTCTCCAAAGGGCCCAGAAGCTGGGGTCCTTTCCACCAACTATCCAGACACCAACATGCTTGTGGATTCTGCTTCAGAGGCTGTCTCCGCCCTGGTGATTCACCTTCTGCTAGTGCACTCCTGGAGAGTGCCAGTCCTTTTCACCGGCTCCCTGACCTTTCTGTTAGGCTACTTAGAGACTATGCCGGTGAGTCCTGTGAGTCACGAGTGAGGGATGCATGCGAAAGACTAACTCTGGCTAAAAGTGATGTCACGGGGCTGAGTGCTTCAACCTGTGTGTTCTGCCAAAGTTCCCTCTTGGGACATACGTCTCACTGGTTTCTGTAATTCAAGAGTGTCTTGGTCTCTGAGATCTTCCTGACTCTGAGCGAAACTTCGTTGCTTCTTTGTTTTATTTTTAAGTATGAGATTTTAAAAAAAAACTATATTGATGTATAAAAGCACACATGTAAAAAGGACACTTGATAAGGTCAAAAGACTCTTACTTTGATGACTGTTTTAATCCAAGCATGGCTCTATAATAATTGATAAAGAAACTTCACTGAGACAGAAACAAACAAACAAACAAACAGCAACAACAAAAAAAACCACCAAACTGCTGTCATCTCCTATCAGGACATCCTTCGGTTTCTGTGCTATTTCTAGCTCATCAGGGTCACACTTCAAACGTGCTATTCTGGTGATCAACCGCACAGTGGAGAGAATCAGCCCTTCTGCCTTTAAAGATGACTTAGTTTGAAGTTCCAACACTAGAACTATTATTTGGCATCTTGGGAATCCTGAAACCCCTTAAATGTAGTATTTAACTCATAAAAAGCTGTGATTTTGCTCAAGATAGAAATTACTAGGCGCACTGGTGTTCGTGAGCGCCCTTTAGTGAAGTATGGTAATGAATAACATGTTTCATAAGATGCATCATGTCATTCCAATCAAATGAAGACCCATCAGCCCATGTAGAACTGTGATGGTCAATCTTAATTATCAATTTGATAGGATTGAGGAACACCTAAGAGATTAGTAAAACACATTTCTGGCTATGTCTTTGAGGGGTTTCCAGGGTTATTTAGACCACGGGGCTCTGACTTGTAGACAAACAACATGGTGGAATTATTAGGAAATGGTGATGGTGGGAGGTAGGGTCTAGGAGGAGGAAGTAGGTTACTGAGCATGTCCTCTGAACCATGTCTTTCCTCTGCTCCCTGCTGTATATGGGGATGCTCTGCTCAACAGGCCCTTCCCTCCAGGATGAAGGAATCATCCGAAACTGGGAGCCTACACGAGCCCTCTTCCCCTTCACTTGTGTCTGGAACGCTGGCCACGGTTTTGAGAAAGGAACTAATCTGATTGCCATGAAAGGAAACTTTGGTAATTACCATAAGATGCCATTGACTGTAAAACAAAAGGCAATTCTGGGCCTCTTGAAATGAGCTGTAGATCAATGAAAGAAGAGGATTTTCAACTATTGTTTTGGAGGAAAGTAGAACTCATACTGGTATGGTAAGAACATTTCTCTTTTAAACACTTTATTTTTATTATTCTTAAAAATGAAGTACATGTGTGTGTGTGGATTTGCATGTGTAAGAGCAGGAGGGGATCAGATGCCCTGGAGCTGTGAGCTGTCTGACATGCCAAGTCTACTTCTGTAAGAGCAGCAAGTTCTGGTCACTGTTGTGCCCTCTCTCCAGCCTTGGTGTTGGTAGTTCTTAAAAATAATGGCTTTGCTGAACTTTTTGAAGTTGACTCCACTCACATTTCTCCTTGTTTGTTCATTAGTTCATCACTAGAATTACCAAAAGCTAGAAATGGAAAAAATTTGTATTTTCATATGACTCTTGAAGCTAATTAACAAAAGAAATGTAATCTGGTAGGATTTGTCCACTCAGTCCATCCATCCATCCATCCATCCGTCCGTCCGTCCGTCCGTCCGTCCGTCCGTCCGTCCATCCAGTGTAAGTGTGTGTGTGACGGTCAGAGGATAACTTCTATGAATCACTTCTCTTCTACAATGCAAGTCATGGGGATAGAACTTAGGCACTGATGAATATTTTGTTTGTGCTTTAACAAATAAAGCTTGCCTAAAGATCAGAGTGTGGAGCTAGCAACTAGCTAGCCATAGGGCCCAGGTAGTGGTGACACACACTTTTAATCCCAGCACTCTGGAGGTGGAGGTGGATGCAGAGGCACCTCTGTGAGTTCAAGGCCACCCTGGGCTATGCGAGATTGATCCAGTCTGAAAGAGTATCAGAGCTAAGCAGTGGTGGCTCACACCTTTAATCCCAGTACTTGGCAGTCACATGCCTTTAATCTCAGCACTAGGGAGGTGGAGACAGGAAGGGATATGGCTGGGCAGAAAGAGGAATATAAGGCAGGAAGGAGTTCATAGCATTCTGTCTGAGGACATGCAGAGACAGGATCTCGCCCCCTATGGTCTGATGATTCAGTAGAGGTAAAAAGAACTTTAGTGGCTGGATGCTCTGCTTCTCTTATCTTTCACCCCCTAATATCTGACTCTGAGGTTTTACTATTAAGACCAATTAGAATGTGTGCTACATCTGGCACCCAACGTGGTCCTCAGCTACAGGTCCTCAGGCTTGGCAGCAAGTGCCAATGCCTGCTGAGGCATCTTTGCTGGCCCCAAGCAGTCTTGTTTCCTTTCGTTCTGCGTCAATAAGGCTCACGTTGACAAAATATAATTTATAGTTAATTTAAATGTTTCTTTTTGAGGTGATGGGAATCATGAAGCCTTAGTGCAAATATTCATTGGGAGATGTGAGGCACGCCAGCAACCTGCAGGAGATGTGTGAAAAGCCGTCCAACTGCGGGCACTTCCCTTCACATGTGCTGGCTCTCATTCTCTTTTCTGGAGAATTAAGAGGAAGGCAGTCAATTCTCATTTCTGTAATGATGCTAGAATTCTGTGCAAGGCTTTGAAAACCACTCAGCAAGAATAGTTCCAGATGAGGGCTGATCCGCCAGATTCATCACTCCTAGCCACGTGAAAGCGCCCAAGATGCCCCTGGGTTGGGATGTGTATTCCGACCCAGACTGAAAAGCATATTTCATTTTCCAGCTCTTTATTTGCATTTCAAGTTATAAGATTGCTGCAAAATGAAGGGGAAAGGGGCAGAGAGAATTCATTTTCTTCTCTCTTGGCTGAGATACCTGGTAATGAATGGCAGCCAATTTACAGGAGTCATGGATTGTTTTCTTTACCAAATCCAATTACTTTTGAGATTTGAAGAACGAGGCAGAAATGCCGGGCAGTGTTTGTCTAGGGAACTGTGACTCCAAATCAAGTCCCGAGAGGACAGAAACGAAAGCCAAGTTCATTATCAACTGACTTTGCTTTAGTATATATCTTTTAATACTTAGACAAAATGAAGAGATTCTCAGAAGTGTTTAGCTAATTAAATTAGTGACACTGGAGAAACTCAGGATGTGTGGTGCAGTAAAATTGACTTTTCCTTTTGTGAGAGCCAATGACACCCTTAATCTTAATAAGGTCTTGGCTCCATTATTTATTAGTCGTTTTGAAGATTTTTTTTGCCCCTCAAATTCCATAGACAGTTCTAGCTCAATAATCCAAACATTAGTAGTCTAATCAATTAGTGGCACTGTCCAGTTGTCAGTGCATTAATCGGCGAGATAAGGGTACAGAGAGAAGCACTCTAGAATTGGCCACCAGCAGAGCCAGTGGGGAAGCACCTGCCTCCGAGTTCGGGGCTGTGGACTCTGCCCTAGCACCACACAAAAAAGTAGCGCACTTTATTGTAAATGCTAATAACTATCTTTGTAATAGGCAGAGTCCTGGCAGCCTCAAAGATGGTGAAGCTGCTAATTCCACGGCCCAGCGAATATGCCACCTCACATGGGAAAAAGGCAGTTATGGATGTAATTTGGCTAATGATTCTAAAGTAGGGAATTATTCAGGGAGGCCAAATATCATTTCAAGATTCCTGATAAGACAAAGGAGGATGCTGGAGGAAGTTAGAGGAGTCAAGACAAGCAGAAGTCAGTGATGTGGGAAGCCCTCTGTATGCAGTGAATATGTGTTGCTTTATTGGTTGACGAATAAAGCTGCTTTGGTCTATGGCAGGGCAGATACAGCTAAGAGGGGAAGCTAAACTGAGTACAGGGAGAAAGCAGGCGGAGTTGTGGGGACACCAGCAGCAACTCGATGAGTAAGATGTCAGAGCAGTACTGGTAAAGCCACTGGGCACGTGGTGATACACAGATTATTAGAAATGGGTTAATTTATATGTAGAGCTAGCCAGTAAGAAGCCTGAGCCACCAGCCAAATGACTATAATTAATATTAAGTCTTGGAATGATTATTTCATTTTTTATTCATATTTTCCTGCGGGGACTGGTGGGCAGGAGCAAAACCAGTCCCCTGGGACTGGATGGGACAAAGAAAAGACTTCCAGCTTCAGGTCAGAGTAAAAGGAGCCCTTAGCAAGGAAGCTTCCAGAAGCAGGCAAAGGAGGAAATGAAACTGTCCTTGGAGACAACCTAAAATGTCCTTGGAGACCACATAAAGAGCAGAGCCTTGCCCAGGGCCTGATTTCAGTCAGCAAACCTGACCTCAAGGCTCCGCCCTCCAGAGCAGTGAGACAAATGTGTGCTGTCCTCAGACACTAAGTGTGTGGCGGGGTTACTGCAGAAGCAGGCACCAGCTCCATTTTATCCTACAAGACAATGATCAGTATTCTCAGCCAAGCTGTTTGAGAGGAGGCGTTAGTAAGATCGCCAACACTCCTGGACCATAAATCATTTACAGGCTCTTTCTCAGGGACTCAAAACACACAAACAAACAGACCAAAAACCTAGGGATGAGTTCTATACAACCCTCACAGGGGTCCTAAATAGGGTAGTTTCCATTCATGTTTGAAATTCTCTGCCTTTTGAATAAATAATAGTTTATTTCTCAGTAAAAATAAATTAGCTAACGCCTAGCTATTTGTTTTTAAAGGTGGGTTTTTCACATATGTTAGATGGCTGGAACATGCTCACTTTGCTAACGTGAATACACTTTTGGGCGTGTATTTCCGTGCTCACTACAGGCCCCAGAAACTGTCATTCTACCCTCAGATACTGTAAGTTTGACTATATTAGATTCTAAACAGAAGCAGAATCATAAGCAATAATACAGCATTTTTCTTTCAGTTTTGGCTTATTTCATTTAGCACACACACATGTACATATATATTTATATACACATATGTAAATATATATTAGACCTTATGTAAATGCACCATATATCTGATATATGACATACATGTATACATGTCATATACATGACATGTGTGAATGATATGTGGCATTAATATACCAAAAATTAAAACTGTAGTTAATATTATATTGATTGTATCATATGCTTAAAATTTGATAAGAAGGCGGATCATATGTGTGTGCATGTGTGTACGTACCTGCACACATACATGCACATGCATGTCAGAGTGTGCCTTTGGAGGTCAAAGGACAACTTTCAAGAGACAATTCTCTATTTCTACCATGTGGATGCCAGGGATTGATCTTAGGGAAGCAGGTCTTGCTGGCAAGCACCTTTATCCTAATGAATAATTTTACTGGCCCCTTTACTGTATTTTAATTTGTTAACTATAATTCATAATGCCATCAAAATGACATTTTTGCACTAGTACCTTAAAATCTCAGTGTCATCTTAGGAGTTAAGTTCCTACTTAAGTATGTACATGGAACTAAACAGAACATACTTTGGGATAGGAATAGGAGCTAAATATGCTTTGGGATGTGCCCACTTCTATCACAACAGTGACATAAAGGTGTGTATTTTAGAAAGCCCAGCACTCAAGAGGCAGAGGCAGGTGGATCTCTGTGACATCGAGGCCAGCCTGGTCTACAGAGTGAGTTCCAGGACAGACAGGGATACACAGGGAAACGTGGTCTTGAAAACAAACAAATAGTTAAAAAGAAAAGCTTGTCTGACTGCATTCTGGGTAGCCATGGGTTCAGGTCAGGTTATGTGCAGATTGTGACACTTTTTTCTTTCTCCTCCTCTCCCTCTCCACCCCCCATCCTTGTCCTTTTTTTTTTTTTTTTTGAGACAGAGTCTTAGTATGTTGTCAAAGCTAGTCTTTGAAGTCCCAGGGTCAGAAGATCCTCTGCCTCATCCTTTCAAGTAGCTGGGACGACAGGTGTCTTACCATGCCCAGCTTAGTAGGCCTGATTTACATAAGTTATTGAGAAATGTGTGTGTATGCGCGTGCACTCCTGTATCTGAATAGTGAGGCCTAAAGACACATTTTAAATTCCAGGGAGAAAAATGGGCTTATGTGTTAACAGTGCTACAGTAATTTACTAACTGCTACAAAGATGAAAGCTATTGTCTCCCAACTTCCACCATCCACATTTTTTAAAATTAAAAAAAAAAACATGTTAGAATTAGAAATAGAGACCATTGTTAGAATGTTGGAAAAGGGAGGGTTTTCTTCCCTCTGACAGAAAAATTAAACACTTTTCTAGATAAAAGGCACATAAATAAAGTTACAAAATGATTCCATTATATGTGCTAGACAAATGAGTAAGATAAGAGAAGTAACTACAAATCATTTTTATGAAGTGGCAATGGATGTGAATGGGCGATCCACAGAGGAAGAATAGCCACTGCTGAAGCTAGAAGTAATTGGGGAAATGCAAATTAAAACAATGAGATATCAACTTTTCATCCATCATACCGGCACAATGATAAAACCCTGGATAGTATTAATCATTGGCTAGGATACAGAAAAAGACTTCCTGAAACACAGCCAAGTGTAAATGTGGTTTCCAGGGGTTCGATATCATAATTTCTGTCCTGACTGGGGGCAGTCAATGGCAGGCACACAAGGGGACATTCACAAAGAGTGCCTGTGGTACTGGTGTTTGTAGTAATAGATCATAAACAATAGGCCTACCTCTACGAATGGAGTAGGTAAATCTACACTACCCAATATTTTGCTACTGTCCACAGTCACTCAGAAGGTCTTCCCAGTACACTTGGTTGAGGGAAATATAATCAGCTCTTAGCAGGCTCATTGGGAGAGTGCTTGCCTAGCAGGTGGGAGGCCCTGGGTTTGACTATTTGCAAGAAAGAGAGGGAAGGAGGGAGGGAGGGAAGAGGTAAGGAGAGAGCAGTCAAAGTCTAATTCTTAGAACGGAATTTATATTTCTGGTAATGGAAATGGACAGTTATTTCAATGATTCACTCTAGAAGGTTGTGATATTTCTATAGAGAACATATTGGCTGCGGAATGTCATTGAGTTTCCTACTTTCCTTCCTTTCTACCTGTATAATTTGATCTTTGATAAAGAGTGCTTAGCTATTTAGAAAAGTCATGGGAAGCATACTAGACTCAGGTATACTTTAAGTGTGTCTTGTGGCTGAGTTCCTTTAGAAGACATAGGCATCCCTTTTAAATCTTAGGAAATTGGATAAGGATAGGCAGAATTAAATACTACATGCTTCTAATTTTAAGGCATTCATTTTAAGATTAACCATTAAAAACAGTTTTCTGGTGTATGGGAATGGGGTGTGGACACAGGATCTCATTGACTGTGTGAATGGTTGCAAGATGCTTTCCAATCTCACAAACACTTAGATCAGTCCAACCTGGCGGTCAAAGGACCCTTTTATAGGTCACTCAAGACCATCAGAAAACACAGATATCACATTGTGAATCATAACAGTAGCAACATCACAGTTATAAAGTAGCAATGAAAATAATTTTATGGCTGGGCGGGGGGTCACCACAACATGAGAACTGTATTAAAGGGACTTAGGTAAAACAACCATTTTCAGAATACGGAAACATGAGGTCACAAGCTTGTTCACTGACCCACCTCAGTGAACACACACATCCTTACAAACTACCGAAGGCCAGAATCACAGGCCTCTGACAAACGTCTCAGGGAAAGAGATGCCGAAGGGCCAACATTCCGTCCGTGACAAATGTCCATACAGCACAGGTCTCTCTCTTGTGCTACAAGTGCTCACCTTATTTGGGAATGGAAACTTGCTAGGTTCCACCTTGCCAGGAGCTTGAATAGCAGAGAGTGGAGGAAGCCAGGTCATCTCCTAGAGGTGGGGGAGAAACAAACAGCATTTTCAGAGGACTCAACAGCAGACGCATGAAGAGTACTATGTGGGCATGCTTCATAGGGCACGAAGTGACAGGAATAAATGAAGGCCAAGAGGGAATGTTTACAACAGAGACTTGAAACTCATTTCTATGAAGTGTATCCTAGAACGGCCAGTTCTTGACTCCAAGGTTCTCCCTAAATACCTTAAAAGGAGAAGACCCTCTCATTTTTATGCCGTTCAAAAAGAGGTTCAGATTATTACACAGAATTCACAGGATGTTTCTGAAGGCATACTTAAGACAGTAGAATCTTAGTTGAGGTTTACTGGATGAATTGTCTAAACTATTAGAGATAAAGAAGAAATTCCCAACAAGTTCCATAGTCATTGCACTTCATAGGAAATGGGGGGGGGGGATGAGAGAAACAAGCCACATACACGGAGTACAGAGAGAAATGATGTCAACTTTAGAAGACAGTATTTAGAACACAACTTGAGCTCAGAGTGCAGACATCCGTCACAGGCTCTCTGACACTGCTCCTTGAGCTACGGGAGAGGGAGGGGGTCGTATTGCTCGCACTTTGCATTTCCCTTCAGCTGCCAGCAATAACGTATTAAGGGATTGAATTGACTTCTGATGACTGAGGGAATCAGTATAGTTTGAAAACAGGTTCTGAACCCTGCATTTTAATTGGCCTTCACTTTCAAAACTAAACAGGAATGAGCCAAAGTCGATGTTTTAAAAGGAAAAGACTTTTTGCTTTGTGGAAGAGAGGTTGTGTTCTCACCAACCTTTGGTAGGTAAGGTGTTGAGAAAGGATCCGTCAGAGTTTGGGAAATCGAAGGATGGTCTGTGGCTTCTTTCCCCAGGAACCCTCTTCTGCAGAACCTCAGATGGGGCAGATTTCACACAAGTTCCAAGGGAGGGTGAGTATTCTAAACCACCCAGGAAGGGTTTAATGGATCTCCGCCATCTCCCGCCTTGACACATATGTCACATGCGGGAGGGTTTAGCGATAAGCTTTCCACTGGTCCCTACTCCAGTCTGCACACACCAAATGACCCCACGTCCTTATCTCCTCACACCTCTCCTCTGAGGAAGTAGGACTGCTGGATTTGTACTGAGGGGGCATCCTTGCTCCCCAAGTAAGAAAGCTATCAAGACACACATGGGTTTTCTTTACTCCCGCTAACATGTTCTTTCTACCACTTGGCTCTTCCATAGTATAATCTCTCCTTTTTTCTTCACAAGTTTTCCCATTTCCTTTTTCATTTAAATTACTGGCTAGGATAAAGTGGTGTCAAATCTTCTACAGAGCAAGCTAGTCATCAATTATAAATACTTGACCCGTTCCCCCCCCCTCCATTATGAATTGTCTGAAGTGTCCTAAGACCACTCCAATTACTAGGTAGCTTTCTTTGCAATCAGTTTTTTATTCACAGTGTAATCTTGAGGGGTCAAAATAGATAAATAAAATATAAACTAATCACTCATGATAAACACCAGACTTGTATGTACACCCCCAACACGTTCAACTTCCCTCCGGTTATTGTATGCTCTTTATACATCGGCATGTTATATATGTTATGCAAGTTTTGTGTTTGTTATAAAAAGCCCAAAGATGAAGTATTTGTGTCCTTCTAGCTCTTCAGAAGTAAGTGACATAAGAGGTTAATGAACTATAAATGACTGAACTTTCTTAAGAACGTGTCCTACAAGTAACTTCTCACTAGTGGCACTTTCAGAAAGGAATTTACTATACAGTTCACACTAAACAAAGCTAGCAAACAAGCTTTAAGAAAGCACTGAGCTGTGATCCTGAGTAGAGCTGGTGTCCTCCTGTATCTGTATCCAGATCCCTGACTCAGTCCCTGTAGAACACTGACCTGTGGGCAGGCACAGGGCTTGGTCCACTGAGTTACAGCATTAGTGTATCAGCCCTCCACCGCGGATACTCACCGTCCACTACAGTTACCCTCACTGCGGATACTCACCGTCCACTACAGTTAGTTACCCTCCACTGCGGATACTCACCGCCCACTACAGTCACCCTCCACTGCGGATACTCACCGTCCACTACAGTTACCCTCCACCGCGGATACTCACCGTCCACTACAGTTACCCTCCACTGCGGATACTCACCGCCCACTACAGTTAGTTACCCTCCACCGCGGATACTCACCGTCCACTACAGTCACCCTCCACTGCGGATACTCACCGCCCACTACAGTTACCCTCCACCGCGGATACTCACCGCCCACTACAGTCACCCTCCACTGCGGATACTCACCGCCCACTACAGTTAGTTACCCTCCACTGCGGATACTCACCGCCCACTACAGTCACCCTCCACCGCGGATACTCACCGCCCACTACAGTTAGTTACCCTCCACTGTGGATACTCACCGCCCACTACAGTCACCCTCCACTGCGGATACTCACCGTCCACTACAGTCACCCTCCACTGCGGATACTCACCGCCCACTACAGTTACCCTCCACCGCGGATACTCACCGCCCACTACAGTTAGTTACCCTCCACTGCGGATACTCACCGCCCACTACAGTTAGTTACCCTCCACCGCAGATACTCACCGCCCACTACAGTTACCCTCCACCGCGGATACTCACCGCCCACTACAGTTAGTTACCCTCCACTGCGGATACTCACCGCCCACTACAGTTAGTTACCCTCCACTGCGGATACTCACCGCCCACTACAGTTAGTTACCCTCCACTGCGGATACTCACCGCCCACTACAGTTAGTTACCCTCCACCGCGGATACTCACCGTCCACTACAGTTAGTTACCCTCCACCGCAGATACTCACCGCCCACTACAGTTACCCTCCACTGCGGATAATCACCGCCCACTACAGTCACCCTCCACCGCGGATACTCACCACCCACTACAGTTAGTTACCCTCCACTGCGGATACTCACCGCCCACTACAGTTAGTTACCCTCCACTGCGGATACTCACCGCCCACTACAGTTACCCTCCACCGCGGATACTCACCGCCCACTACAGTTAGTTACCCTCCACCGCAGATACTCACCGCCCACTACAGTTACCCTCCACTGCGGATAATCACCGCCCACTACAGTCACCCTCCACCGCGGATACTCACCGCCCACTACAGTTAGTTACCCTCCACCGCGGATACTCACCGTCCACTACAGTTAGTTACCCTCCACTGCGGATACTCACCGTCCACTACAGTTACCCTCCACTGCGGATACTCACCGCCCACTACAGTCACCCTCAACTGCGGATACTCACCGCCCACTACAGTTAGTTACCCTCCACTGCGGATACTCACCGCCCACTACAGTCACCCTCCACCGCGGATACTCACCGCCCACTACAGTCACCCTCCACTGCGGATACTCACCGCCCACTACAGTTAGTCACCCTCTACTGCGGATACTCACCGCCCACTACAGTTACCCTCCACTGCGGATACTCACCGCCCACTACAGTTAGTTACCCTCCACTGCGGATACTCACCGTCCACTACAGTTAGTTACCCTCCACTGCGGATACTCACCGTCCACTACAGTTAGTTACCCTCCACTGCGGATACTCACCGCCCACTACAGTTAGTTACCCTCCACCGCGGATACTCACCACCCACTACAGTTAGTTACCCTCCACCGCGGATACTCACCGCCCACTACAGTTAGTTACCCTCCACTGCGGATACTCACCGTCCACTACAGTTACCCTCCTCTGCGGATACTCACCGTCCACTACAGTTAGTTACCCTCCACTGCGGATACTCACCGTCCACTACAGTTACCCTCCACTGCGGATACTCACCGCCCACTACAGTCACCCTCCACTGCGGATACTCACCGTCCACTACAGTTAGTTACCCTCCACTGCGGATACTCACCGTCCACTACAGTTACCCTCCAGTGCGGATACTCACCACCCACTACAGTTACCCTCACTGCGGATACTCACCGCCCACTACAATCACCCTCCACTGCTGATACTCCTCTTATTCCAGTAACACATGAGTTCCTTTCTCAGTTCCTTCCAAAGCATTCTCCTTTTCTTCCTTCAATTCTCAGGATTTGTTGTTTCATGCTGTATTTTTTTTATATGTACAAACCTCAATCAATGCCTAGATAGATACTCCTCAGATACTCCTCTTCCATGCTGAATAAAAATCATACTCAGGAGACACTCATACCTTTTTTACGAGCATCCTATCTCAACAGAATCAACAAATGGGAATCCTAATAACTGCTCACAAGGGTGCTTAGAAACACTTTATAAACACAAGCCCTTAAAGGACTGTAAGTTTTTCCGAGGCAAAGGAGCTACTTATGCTAGTGTGGGCTAAAGCATTTTACATAGTAGGTGCCCCACAGAAGCTGAGTGGAGCTGAACATCCACATGTCAATGCTAACTTACTTGCTAATATTGATTTAAGTACTGCCAAGCATTTCAATAGGATTTATCTATCTAACAAATCCTATCAAGCAAATAAATGAGCAGCATGGGTAAGAGATGCATGAGACACCCAAGTATATAATAATTTCCCCAAATATGAATTTTTATGACTAGTCAAGTAAGTTTCTAATGTAATACAAGTATAAAATGTTTTGTATGTATAATGTGCAATGGCTTTATGAAATACACTGTGTTTCATTGGCAAACTGTATTTACAAGGGGCAAACAGACATCTCTATTTCTCATCACTTACTAGCTGAGCAAGTCACAGCTCAGTACGCCATGTTTTGAAGTTTACTATCAACTGGATCTCTGCTTTGATATCTTAGGAGCAAAGGGAAAGGGAACATCATTTCATGAGTCAGGCCCAAAGATTAAATGAGATAATGGGCAAGATAACATGGCATAGAGCCCCGTATCTAAGCATTCATCAAGGATATCACTGGTTACTATCACACTGTTTCTGAATTCTTGCCTCCAAAATGAGAAATACAATTTATTTCTAAGCTTCAGTTGCTGGGGGCCTAAGACATAAGAACAGATGTAAGTATCTGTTTAAAAAATATCGAAATAAGGTATCATTCATATGTAATCTAGAGTTTAGTTAGTAAGTATTTACACAGATTGTATGTTATTAGAACTGAAGTTATTTAAAAATTATGATTCCTAAGGGTGATTTGCACTTTATTTTTGGGGAATGGTCCCTAGGTTTTCTGAAAAGAACATATCTGTGACAAAATAAAAGAAACTGATGAAGTAATAAGACCTGATAGAAATGAAATTTGTAACTTATTTGTGGCACTGATTTAAAGTATGAGCAAAGATCCCCCCCATCACATGATATTATCACTGCTATTGGTTATTCTCCATGACCCTATTGCCAAAGACACCATATATTTACATCAGGAAATCAAGCCGGTGCTCAAGTAGAAGCATCACCATCACTGACTAGTATTCATGGTGCTAGAAGTACTACACAAACTAACAGAGGAGAAAAGTCATCATCTATCTCACACAGCTCAACCTCTGTAGCCTGTAACAGCAACCTGTCAGCAAGGTATGGCCACTGGTGCAAGAGTGGCACAGACGTTATGAGATAACCTTTAAGGCCTGCTTCTCGAATTGCAACCCACAGTTGACACTGTTAATGAGGCCAAGGACCTGAGACTAGACAGATGAACAAAGGAATAAAATGACTCCTAATGACACATTGCTATAACCAGAGATCCGTGCATTGCTGAAGCATAATCAGAGATGCTTCTTACAGGAAATGGCAGTTAGCATGGAAATGCATAACTGGACAATGTGCCGAGAGCGTGGGAGCCCTCAGCTCTAAATGAGGTGTCCTTATCAAACCCCTCCCCTTAAAGCTCAGAGATCTATGTGGAAGTGGAGGCAGAAATGTTGTAAGAACCAGAGGTGGTGTATAACGCCATGGGAAGAGTGTTTTCCAGGCACAACAGGGCTAATGCATATGTGAACTCAGAGACTGTGATAGTATACAAGACCTGCATACGTTCAAACAAGACAACATCCCAACATGAAGAAGGGGAGATGGCACAAAGTTCCACCCCTAACAAGAAGCTACTTGGAATTTGTATTGGGTGGGGGAGAAGCAGTTTTCTTCAATGAAGTGAATACTCCAGATCATGCCTCATGCTTAGGAGTAGCTGACCAACACAAAGTGGACTCCACGGATTTTTTTTTTCATGTGCTCTTTTTTGTTTGTTTTTAAGAGAGAGAAAGAACATGAAGTTTGGTGTATGGGTGTGTGGGAAGAAGATCTGGGAGAAGTTTGGGGGAGAAAAAGAATATGATAATATATATTCTATGAAAATATATTTCGAATCAAGAAATAAAATAACAAATAACAAAGAATGAGCAAAGGTAAGAGTTCTCATTCTTGTTCAGTTTTTCCTCAGCTTGCCTCACATTATCTTCCTTATAGAGAAGAATAAATGTTGTGTCAAGGACAGGGACTCTCAGCCCTGCATCCAATGTCTCAGCTGCACACACTCCTGATACTGAATCAGTCCTTCTTCAGTATTCTGCACTATTTACAGCAAAGTCCCCCTTACCCATAGGTGATATATTCCAGGACCCCACAGGGGAAGCCTAGACCCGGATCACAAAGGACCCTATATACTATGTCTTTTTTTGTGCACCAAACCTGCCATCGAACCCTTTTATGACAGAGCCATTGCAACTCTAAATTCATAGGAGCTATAGGTGCCCACATGGACATGCACAACCCAAGACCATTCATGTATAGGCAAAGGGCTCATGGAATTCTCTCTCTCCGTGCCCAAACTGATGGCTACTGATGGCTATTGAGATGAAAGAGTCACTATCTTCAGATATATACCCCCTGGTGACCCTACCAGGCTCTCCCAGTTAAACAGACTTGTCACAAAGCAAAAATACATTATCGTGAAGAAGGGAATGTAGGGTAGAGGGATAGCAGGGGTAGGAGGGAGAGGTCTGTTGGCAAGGGGTGGCCATCTTCACAGGGTGGGTGACTAACTACAGCTGTGTTCTTGGAAACATTCTTTTCTCAATAGGACCATGGATTAACTCTGTCACTCGGGAGTAAAAAGGTTAAATGCTGAAGCTGCTATATATGTGTGGTCCTGGTAGTTATAGCTCAGAGCAGAATTTCATTTTCAGTTTCCACACTGGAATAACCACCCGGATTTTCAGCTACTTCACAGGTATCGTTCATGCTACGACACTCCCATCATGCGAGTGTCACCGCCAACAGATCACGATAATTCTCATTACCCTGCCAATTTCTCCTGTACAGGCAGCATACAAGAGCACTGCCCTCTGGGGAAGGGGGTAGCACTTTTCCAAGTCTTGGACTTGGAGGGACTGGTGCCAGTCTGGAAATAAGAGGAGAAAAATAAATGCCCTTTATCTGGTAGATCTGAAGAGTTTATCTTAACCGTCAACCCACATAGGGCGCCCGAGGAAGAGGCCAGCATTGGCCTTCACATATACACTTCAGATCCAGGCATGAAGGTTAGCTGGCTTTTCTCAAGGCAAGGCAGCCAGAGCCAAGAACAGAAATTCAAAGATATCTTAATCTACTACTTTATGGTTGAAGGGCCTAGAGCTTGGCAAGCAAGAAACAATGCAATGCCAGGGTTTTGGAACTCAATGCAAGCTGTCTACAGTGAAGTTGGTTGGGCATCAAGGGGTAAAAATGGACAGTCTAGTGGAATCAGTCTAAGAAACAGCATTCAACTCCAATTTCAAAGACTAACAAAAATAATAAAAATCACCATTTTTTTAAAAAAAAAAATGGAAACACTACTCACAGAAAGCTTCTGGACAAAAAGTAGTACATGCTGGGGGAAAATGTACCTTCTAAAAATATTTACTTTAAAAAAAAATTCTACAGTGAAGGTTGCTAAACTGCCAGGGGCCACAACTGCAATTGATTTGTATGTGGATATGAACAAATGATTGATGATAACTTAAAGACAGAATTATAAAAACCATAGTGAATTTTTATTTCTTGAAACTTAAAATGCAGGAACAGGGTCAGTATGAGTCAATACTAACCACGAAGGAGAGCCTTGGGTATTAAAGAGAAATCATTCTGAGACCCCACAGATATCAAGAGCTGTCAAAATCGTCCTCATCGTACATACCATAGTAGCTGCATCAAGCCTGTGCACATCTTCTCAGACACTGTAAATCATCCACAGATGACTTTCAGTACCAATACAATCTACTTTTCACAATACTTGTGAAAAGCTGTTGGCGTATACTGCCAAAGAAATAAGAGTTTCTACCTGCTCACCAGAGATGCAGTCCTTTCTGTGAGTATTTCTGATTAGTGGATGATTGGATTCAAGAATGCAGAGCCCAGTGATGCTGAGGGCCCTGTTGTAGGAGGTCCTTCCGCTCCTCCAGACAATAGCCGCTGAGATACCAGCCCATTGGGGCGTGGTCTCTCTCTTTTAAAAAAACGGTGTCTTCCCTCCTCGCTCTCTCTTACTTCCTGCTCCGCTTCCGGTGACTAGACTCCTTCCTGATTGTGCAGAGGGCTGTTGTCTGGGACGGTGATCTGTAAGTTTTTTCCCCTTTAAATAAATACCACCTTATTAATCATAATTCCAAACTGCTGTGGGATTGTTTGTGACTTACGCCTTCACCTGGCTGCCCAACATGTGGACAACTGTATCCACAGAAAGCCTGAGAAAGCTTGGGAAAGAATAGAGTAAAGCATGTTTTCTTGGTAGCAGCAATTTCTCGGGTCTGCTCTGCTTGCTAGAAGCAAGCGCTCTCATCTAAGAGAGGCTTCCTGACTCAGCTTTAGCTGCAAAACCCTGCAGCTCTTTTAAGAGGTCCTGCCATGCAACACTTAAATGGTGTTGATGAAAAGCTGAACACATGCTTTTCTGTTTTCAGCTGTAGCAGGAAAAAAGCTGCGCCGTTTAAAAATGCTGGCTTTCTGGGCTGTCCTGCCAGGGCAAACTCTGACTGTTTGAGGCAGGAGGGCAGACTACAGAAAGAGGACTTGAGTGTTGTCTGTGGACATAATGCTGCAACTTACTTGCTGGCACGGACCTTGAAATGCCATAGAGTTGTAGCAGTAGACATGGCTACAGCCAGTACCTCAGCCATGAGGTTGGAAAGCTAAGGAATGGGCTGGATCTAGCTGCCAAAGGCACGGCTTTAATCTTACCCATATTACTCCGTAATTTAAAGACTCGTTTGGTCACAAAAAGAGAGATATACAGTAAAGAGAGATTCAAAGACAAAGAAAATTTCTAAATGATATACAGTGTGTTAAAAATATATGCAGGCTAAAAGGTAAAGTTCTGAAAAGTAAAAAAAGGAAGAAAGAAAGTAGTTGGGTGTGGTAGTACACACCTTTAATCCCAACACTTGGGAGGCAGAGGTAGATTGACCTCGGAGTTGAACTCTGTGACTTCAAGGTGTGGTAGGACACACCTTTAATCCCAATGCCTGGGAGGCAGAGACAGGCGGATCTCTGAGAGTTCAAGGACAGCCTGGTCTACAGAGTTATTCCAGGACAAAGATATACAGAAAAACTGTCTCAAAAAGTAAAAATAAACAAAATAGAGTTAAAATAAAGCCGTACCAAGATGGAAAATAAACAGAGAATTTTGATACTGTATGCTATTATGCTCTCTTTGAATTGTTTGAATGCTGAGGAAGGAGCAACAGATGCCAAAATATATTTGTTTATAAATGCTGCTGAACTAATCCAACATAGATATTTTGAAAATGCCTTGACTTTGAAATTTGGATCTAAGGACATGATGCTTTGGAAAAGAGTTTCTTATTTTGTTTTCACAGAGGATGAGAGTCTGTGGATTGCTTCTATCCCAATAAGGTATGATGGACCACGTCCTCCTGAAGGGTTGCTGTGAACACCTTCAAAAAATTACTTCACTCAACTGCCAACTGACATGAAACTAGCACACAGGTTATCCCATAAATGACCTGAATAACAGCACCCCCATTCAGCAGGAAGTAGTTTGGAGAGAAATAAGTGTGCCCATATTCCCAAATATTGTTTATAAATGTTTTTTACATTTAAAAGGGGATATGATATAGATATGAATAATTTACATTGATATGGATTTTGCTTTAGTGATTTAAATTTAAGGTCAATTTTGTTATATGTATATGTATTTCTGATCTTGATTAGGGTATTATGATTGTGTAGTTCACTTAAAAATGTAATGTATATAGGTTGTTAATAGATAATCATAATAGTCAAGTTTGTAGTTATGTTAGTTAGATTTTCTAGATGTACATAGATATATTTTAGATAGACATTCTTCATATCTTTCAAAGACTACAGAATAGGACATTTAATGTTTTAATAACTTAGGGCTTTTCATGACAATGAGACATGTCTGCTCCTGGCAGCACCAATCTACTTCAAGAGGAAGATGGGCATCGAAGAGGATCCTTATGGAGTTTGATAGCCATTTGGGCAAGAAACTGCTCTTGCCTGAACTATTGCATAAACTGGACACAGAGAACCCACAGAGAGAGGACTGCTGAACTTGCCTAAAGGTGAGATGATCTTTCGGGGTTCCTGATTAATGAAAGAGTCTGCGAGACATTCTGTAGGACACAGCAGAAAATGACTGAACTGTCTTTGAAATTTCCTGCTTCATGGAAATGTCTGCTGGACATTATGGGCCTGAAGGCCGAAGACAGATGCCCCAATGGTACAAAAGAACTTTGGGTGACTGTCCAGGCAGCGAGATGTCTCTGTCATTTCTAGAGTTTGAAAGTTGCTTATTTCTTGTTTGCTTAGGTAATATTGTATCTTTCTGGAGTCTTTGATGGAGTTGAAGAATAGTTAGTTATAGTTATAGTTTTCCTTAGTTATGATAAAGACAAAATAGATGTAAATATTGTAATTTTTACTTGATAACTGTTTTGTTATATGTAATTTTGCTATGTTAAAGTTAAAGCCTTCCTTTTTTTTTTGTTTAAACAGAAAAAGGGGAAATGATGGAGGAAGGTTAAAAAATTGGTTAAAAAATAAAGAAACTGCTTGGCCCTCATAGGTTAAAACATAGGTGGGAGGAGTAAACAGAACAGAATGCTGGGAGGAAGAGGAAGTGAGCTCAGAGGCCATGCTCCCCTTTCCCAGGCAGATGCCATGAAGCAAGCTGCCAGGTCAGACATGCTGAATCTTTCCCGGTAAGACTGATGCTACACAGATTATTAGAGATGGGTTGATTGGGATATGAGAATTAGCCTGTAAGGGCTAGAGTTAATGGTCCAAGCAGTGTTTAAAAGAATACAGTGTCCGTGTAATTATTTCGGGTTTAAAGCTAGCCAGGCAACTGGAGCTGGGGTGGCAGGAACACCGCCCGCAGCTCCTACAACAGGGCCCATGACGTATCTTTTGGTATCATGCAGAAAGAGCATGCCATGTGGATGGATAAATGCAAAATACACAAGGCCTGCAGATAGAAACACTGAGGGTCCTTGCTTGTAAGAGTCCCATTGGGCAAAAAGCTGAGGACAAAAAGCACGCAGCCTTCATTTTACTTGTGCTGTCTAAAGTGCTGCTTGATGAAACAACACAGATCCCACACAGCAGAAAACCCACTTTGCATCTCTTGGACTTGAGCTGTCCCCAGAAACGCAGAATTCTCCACCTAAAAGAAAGTCAAGACATGACTCTCTGCTTGTTGTTTTCATGTTAGAGGCCTAAATTCGGACCTTTGGGAAGATCCCGTGTTGTAGGTACAGTTGTATCATTGTGGGGTGGGAACACAGGAGAAACCCGTTTTACTCTCTGGTACCCCAATGTTAAAGGAGTCCTTATTATATACATTCAGGACCTTTTGCAGCAATTAAAAAAAATACACTTTAAACTTTATTTTTAAATGCACCTGGCTCTCTATGTCACTTTACTACTTGTGTTTAATAAACACTAGCATTTCCATTCCTCAGTCTATGGGTTGTTTTTATAACTCTTGGTGGATTACAACATTAAGGTAGGAGAATTTAAATTGGGTCCTCAGAATTTAAAAGCAGATGGCTTTGCCATGCAGAGCACAGCTGCCAGGCTGGATGACCCCTGTTCATGCCAGGTGACAATAACTCCAACCCACACACCCGTTAGTCTCCTATATGTGCTTCTGATGAGATACGGTAATTGGATTAATTTGAAATTAAAAATTCTTTTTAAACCTAAAGAATATGTATTTGAAGAACACTGGGGAGTGTTCCCCAAATTTTGAGCCTGGACTTGGTTCTTCTCTGTGCCGTTTCTGAGAATCACATTAAATCTAGGTGGGCAAATTGAGGGGAAAGGTCACAGTATTTATTAATTGTACTGCTATCATCTTATTTTTGACTCATAATACCTTTTCAGGACAGCATAAATACACAGAAATTAGCCCCCTGATAGACACACAGGTTATAATCAATCTTTGAACTATGGTTTGCAACCATCACATTGCTCTTTCATACACAGCTAAAGAAAAAGATGGCATGCATTACTCTGAAGAGACAGGAAGATTATGGGGGCAAAAAGGGAGGTGGTAAACACTTTTTGGCCGTGTTTCCATGTAATCTATCCCCAAACCTACTTCCATAAGCATGCAGGGAAAACACATTTGACAAACTCCTATGTAGTCAATCTCAGAAGGGCGGAACAGGACCAGGGCTGGTGTATGGGGAACCTCAGGTTATACTGGTCCTGTTACAGACCAGCTGAAAGACCTTGCGTGGATAGATTTTCCCCAACTATTACTGCTGTCATCTACAAGATGATATTAACCATAGCTAAAGGATTAATAAAAACAGTGGTAAGTATACAAAGCATCCAGAATGTCTGTCACACAGTATGTACTCGGTCAATAAGATTTATTAGTATAATACCAACTTTATAATTACTGTTGGCAGCTTTTGGCTTGGGCCCTGTGAAGAGAAAGGATAAATAAAGGAGGCATTTATGAGTTTGTTTTTTAATCTATTTTACTCAGTTAATTATTTAATATTTAACTGGTAAATTATTCATAGTCAAATAAAAGGCATAATAAAAGTATGCTTATTAAACAATAATTTGCTTTCCCACTCCCTTGCCACTGAAGGGAGGGAGAGTGAGCCTTTGTGTCTGGGGTGTCTCTCCAAAGAGATACGTAAGAGCAATCAGGGTCCACCATCTTCTAAGAGCTGGTGTGTGGTGTTTAGGAGCTGGAAGCATCACCTTTAGGCCTATGGAAAACCCCCCAGCACAGCAAGGAGAGGTTATGAGAAGGTACAGCGGTCTGAGCTCTCCTCAGCTAACTGCAGAGCAGGTGGAACATGCTGTGATCACAGAAGTGCAGGCTTCTGCACTGTAGTGACAGGGCAGGTGATAGGCAAGACTGGCCACAAACAAACCCGAGCTGCCGGGACCAGGAGAAAAGCCCCAGGTATGGTGCATTTCTTACTCAAAGTGTGAAGGTGAGGCCAGTCCTGCCCACGGCACAGGTCCATCACCTCTCAAATGTTTCCCAGCTATGGTGCCTTTGACTATTCTGGCTTCTGTCTCCAGGAGACTCCATTACTTGCAGAGGATGCATTTCAGGACTTCAGGGAATGCTTGAAATCTTACATTTAACTGTGTTTATTCCTATGTATACACCTACAAATTTAACAGCTCCTCCTCCCCCTCTCAGCTGTGCTTGGGGACATTGTTAAGTAATTACCTAAACACCAGCCCAGTGATAGGATGATAGTGGATTGTGATAACCAACAGGGCCACTAAGTAATCAACAGGCTGGTAGTGTATGCAGGATGAACACACTAGACAAAAGGAAGATTCTTCCTAGGTGGCATGGAGCAGGGCAGGGAGAGATTTTATTACATGAGTCAGTTTGGGGCACAACTCAAATGGTTTATCTACAGTTACTAGATAAGCCAGTCTGATCTATAAGAGTTAGTTTCAGAACAGCCAGGACTGTTACACAGAGAAACCCTGTCTCAAAAAACCAAAAATTAAAAAAAAATTAAAATCAGGAGCCAGGGAAGACAACAACAATAGCACTGTGCATCAGCACAAAGGCTCAAATGCTCAGCTGCATTTCTCAGGGCCATTTAGCATCTTAAGCGGGGGTGGGGGTGGGATGTCTAGGGATCCCAGGCCTGGATGGGGCACCTGCACCCTCTGCCTTCACTAGAACCGTGTGGGGGCTCCTGACTTAAGACTTTGGTAGGTATGTGTCTCTATTCCAGATTTGATGTCATTTTTAATGTCACATGGGATACGTGGTCTGTTTAGATCATATGATCTCACTTTAATTTTTTAATGTAGTTACATAGTATCTTCATGGTATTTTTCTGCTTGGATAAATTATGCTTTTTATTTGAAAGTGAAACATGAAAAAAAAATTTAAGAGCAGGAGTGTGGAAACCCTCTAGGATATTACCATCTATGAAGTCTACAGTGAACAGCGCTAAACACTGTGTACCAATACCACTTTCACGTGAATACACACTAACCTGGAAGTCACACACGAATATATGCATTTGTATTCATTTGTATGCGCCTGCAACTGTGTGGATGCATGTGGGCTGGTGCAGGAGCCTGTTGCAGTTTCTCCTCCCACTCACTGATGTGTAATGGGGTCATGCTGTTGGGTGATCTGCTCTCTCTCATTGAACGCCTCCATTTCACAGTACCATCTAGGATGTACCTCCTTAAGGGATGCCTGGGGGTGACGCTGTTTGTTTCACTCATGTGACACATCTGCATTGTGGTCATTTATTTCTTCATCGCTACAAATGATGCTTTGGCAAAAATCCCTGTACCTGTATCTATTTGCAGTTCTTTATTCTTCAATAGCATTTATTCTTTGAGTAAATTTCTAGTTCAAAAGGCATAAATACTTACGATTTTAATATATTATCAAAGTTCCCCTTTAATCTATCAATTTATATCTCCCCAACATTGTACATCTTCACAGACAGTCCCTGTTTCTAATCATTCTGATATTCTCTTTAAAAGACGTTTTTACATTACTGCCAATCTTCCAGGAAAAAGATCATTTCATTGTAGTTTTAACTATGCCTTTAATTATCAATATACCGCATTTATTGGATAGTCACTTCTTATTCATATCCCTTGCCTGTTTTGATGTATGAATATATGCCTTTCCACACTGTTGTTTAAAGACTACTTTGGGAACACAGGAAATTAATGACTTGTTTTACCAGTTGGCTCATTATATATTTTCCATATTATACATACATAGAAAAAACTCCCGATGTAAAAATGAGTAAGATACTTGGAAGAAAAGGAATAACTTTTGAGGAAAAAAAAAGGTGAGTAATAAAATTTTACTGCTGAGAGGCAGGCTTAATGCTTTTCTGCGTTGCACAGTTACAAAAGCACATGACAGGCACACTTCACTGCCTGGTGGTAAACTTAATGCTGAATCAAAGAAACAGATTTCTAAGCATATTTGGTGTGATAAAACCTTAAACAGGCCACCACAGTAATGCTCCTCTTGAGCCCTTAGAAATGCTAACAGGAAGGTGATTGTCTCCCAGAAACTCAGCATGGTGTCGGCCACCAAGAGATACAGCAGAGACCAGAGATGGCAGCACTCTTGTTCTTAAACTGCTGGAAGATAGAAAACATGCCAGGCCAAACCTCTAAACACACACGCACACCAGCCCTCCCAGCATGCTGCTGACTTTTTGGGGTGCCAAAGTATCTACAACTCTATTATGGTAACAGTTTCACAATATTGTGCATTTACCAAATTGACTACTTCATATTTTTTTGCAACTTTCTTATTTAACATCATGACTTCCTTCTGCAGACAGATGCATTATATGGAAAGTATACAATGACCCAATTGGCGAAATGTGTCATTATTTTCCTATATTCCCAAAGTATTCCTCGAAAAAAAAAGCCACAAAAAATGTACCTTCAGATATCATTGAGTCACATGTTGGGAACAGGCTGCATTTTGGCACAGGGATACCTCTATAAAGATGTGAAAATGGAGTGATTCCCTGGAGTAGAACTATGCACTGCAGATCAGAGCAGACGGGTTAAGAGAAGCCTGGGCAGATTTCAGGTGGAGAAGATGTAGCACATTTGGGAGAGGTTAAAAATCCAGTGTGACACCATGACCTTGCGTGTGGTGGTGGTGGTGGTGGAGGCACAGTGGGGTCCAGACAGATAAAATACCAAAGAAAAGGAGTGTCCAAGTCACGGACAGGCTGAGAACCAGCTATTCTGATTTAGCCGTGAGCAGTAAGACACCTCAGGTCTGCATGCCTGCTGCTCCATACTACACAAACTAGAGCAGCCAATTTCCAAAAAAGCAAGTTAAGTTTTATGTGATTCCTATGATATCCGTGTCTTAAAATCATGGCTCTTCCAGATACTTCAAAGGCCCCAGAGAAAGAATCACATCACATAAACAAGTCGAGGTAACACTGGATTTAGAATGAGGACACTTTAATTCAGGTCTCAGAGCTACAGAAAACCATGGAACCTAGGGGTTACGTCTCTCCAAGCAAGGATGCCTGCTTATAGAAGACTTGGGTGGCCTACCTCAGCCACAGAGTCACCCTGCAGCACATTGGAATGCAGTCTATGTCATCTTACTCCCATTTGTAAGACTGATTAGAGCATCTAACGGGAATTGCGGAACAGAAGAGTCCGTACAGGTAGCACACATATCCTTCCGAATGCAGAACAGTTCACTTCAGTAGGGCTGCACACACAGTCCCGAGAGATTCACAGCACTCCGAGTCTCTCACGGGTACTCTAGGCTCTCTTCTCTGACCCCGCATGCAACATGATTGGGACAAAAGAAAAAGACAGGAAGACAGTAGTAGTGTGGAGATGTGGGCCAGGTGTCAGGGGCATGAGTGTACAATTGGAGCCAGGACGACCTGCTCTGTCCCTAGCCAGACTATGTACTTGGCTCATTGGATATCTGGCTTCTCATCAGTGAATTCCATGAAAAGAGAACATAGGAGTCAAAGTGTTTACAAAAAGGAGAAAATTGGGTGGGGCAGCTTTCCCAAGTGCTAGAAAGTATTTACTCTGGAAATGTGTAAGGTATGTCACTAAGACCCTCCCACTCTCAGGTTCTGCCATACTTACCTCATTTTCCCTGTGACACTTGTTCTTTCTTCTCTTTTAAGGGGGCATAGTGGCATTTTAAAATGTACTCTCACAAGCCTGAACTGATTTGGTTAAAGTCCACTACCATTTTACATCAGAGTCGAACCTCCTGTCTTAATTTGTAAATTCTCCTCTGCATGAAAAAGCTAAGGTTTTCGTCTCCAAGTCATTCTCAAACCAGGTGTCACAAAAGGTGCTGCCTACAGGCATGGTAGGGTAGACCACTGGGAAGGGAAAGAGACAAGCATGGAGGATAGACCACAGGGAAGGCGAAGACACAGGCATGGTAGGGTAGACTAGAGGGAAGGGGAAGACACAGGCATGGTAGGGTAGACCACAGGGAAGGGAAAGAGACAGGCATGGTAGGGTAGACCACTGGGAAGGGAAAGAGACAGGCATGGTAGGGTAGACCACTGGGAAGGGGAAGACACAGGCATGGTAGGGTAGACCACTGGGAAGGGGAAGACACAGGCATGGTAGGGTAGACCACTGGGAAGGGGAAGACACAGGCATGGTAGGGTAGACCACAGGGCAGGGGAAGACACAGGCATGGTAGGGTAGACCACAGGGAAGGGGAAGACACAGGCATGGTAGGGTAGACTAGAGGGAAGGGGAAGACACAGGCATGGTAGGGTAGACCACAGGGAAGGGGAAGACACAGGCATGGTAGGGTAGACCACTGGGAAGGGAAAGAGACAGGCATGGTAGGGTAGACCACAGGGAAGGGGAAGACACAGGCATGGTAGGGTAGACCACTGGGAAGGGGAAGACACAGGCATGGTAGGGTAGACTAGAGGGAAGGGGAAGACACAGGCATGGTAGGGTAGACCACAGGGAAGGGGAAGACACAGGCATGGTAGGGTAGACCACTGGGAAGGGAAAGAGACAGGCATGGTAGGGTAGACCACAGGGAAGGGGAAGACACAGGCATGGTAGGGTAGACCACAGGGAAGGGAAAGAGACAGGCATGGTAGGGTAGACCACTGGGAAGGGAAAGAGACAGGCATGGTAGGGTAGACCACTGGGAAGGGGAAGACACAGGCATGGTAGGGTAGACTAGAGGGAAGGGGAAGACACAGGCATGGTAGGGTAGACTAGAGGGAAGGGGAAGACACAGGCATGGTAGGGTAGACCACAGGGAAGGGGAAGACACAGGCATGGTAGGGTAGACCACAGGGAAGGGGAAGACACAGGCATGGTAGGGTAGACCACAGGGAAGGGGAAGACACAGGCATGGTAGGGTAGACCACAGGGAAGGGGAAGACACAGGCATGGTAGGGTAGACCACAGGGCAGGGGAAGACACAGGCATGGTAGGGTAGACTAGAGGGAAGGGGAAGACACAGGCATGGTAGGGTAGACCACAGGGAAGGGGAAGACACAGGCATGGTAGGGTAGACCACTGGGAAGGGGAAGACACAGGCATGGTAGGGTAGACTAGAGGGAAGGGGAAGAGACAGGCATGGTAGGGTAGACTAGAGGGAAGGGGAAGAGACAGGCATGGTAGGGTAGACTAGAGGGAAGGGGAAGAGACAGGCATGGTAGGGTAGACCACTGGGAAGGGAAAGAGACAGGCATGGTAGGGTAGACCACAGGGCAGGGGAAGACACAGGCATGGTAGGGTAGACTAGAGGGAAGGGAAAGACATAGGCATGGTAGGGTAGACTAGAGGGAAGGGGAAGAGACAGGCATGGTAGGGTAGACTAGAGGGAAGGGGAAGACCATCAGTCCTGATGTAGACTAAAAGCTGGCAGTCAACTTTCCCAGCCTGCTACACTGTATCTTGGGATCATTTTAGTCTGAAGGAATACCTGAAACAAAGGGTCCAAGAGCTAATGTTGTGGCCTCCAGCTGCTCCTTGCTTGAGTCTCTATCTGGCTCATGGGAAGAAGGCTCAGCGAATCCCACCTGCAGGCTTCATTCAGCCCTGGCACGTTACCTTCGGATCTCACCTTAAGACTCACATTACTCAGGAAACCTCTCCCGTCTACCTCCTTTTCCTAAGTACAGAACAGGCATGTTTGGGGTAACATGGCTTCCGACGCCCCCTTTCTCTGTATCTAGAGCACTCACTGTTTGCAGTTCACAGTGGGTCCACTGAGCGGGGACACAGGTAGGCACTGAGGGATAAGCACTTCGTTTTGGTCATGGCCTTGTGCTCAGAGACTGGCTTAGAGTGGAGAGAGGAGCTCCTTAGAGAACCATGGAGAGTTAACAGGTGAGAGAGCTCGAGTTCCACCACGCTTGTTCTGCTCACACTGTTTCTGGCTTCTCTGTGTACTGTGTATGTATAGATGGGTGGAGGTGTGGGCGATCTCAGCAGTCAGAGTGGGACTGAATATGAGTGTTAAGCGCCCCTTAATAAAGTGGTCAACGAGACCGAGCTCTTCTGGACTGGAATCCCAGGCAGAGTGCTAAGCCCCCGGTGGTCTCAAGTTGTGAAAGCTAACTGAGGATTTCTGAGATATGAGGAACACATTCGAGGATTCAGTTTCCCAATTTCCAAGGACTGTAAGTCATTCCTAGAAGAGATTAAAAACTCCAAACACATTTTCCCCTAAAATGAAGCTACTAGCTATCACCGAGAGGGAATTCAATCACTATCTACTGACCCGACTTTATTCACAGGGAGGCAAACCTTAGTCCGGTTCCATGCAGCATAAAATTCAAAACAAATCTGATGCTTTAAAAATATCAATCTCCCACAGAAGGACAATAAAAGAATATATCAGCAAGAGATGGGAGAAAAAGAGGGAAGGGGACCACTGGAAATACACTTCTCAGAGGGGCTTCAAATCACACAGGGAGAAAAGGGAGCACGTTCCACATCCCTGGGATCTCTCATAACCGCTCGCATTGGCTGCACATAGCCAGCAGAGTCAGAATTATTTTGGGAAAATTTCAAGAACTTTAAAATAGAGATTTTGGATTTTTTTTTTTTAAGAATAGGGGTCAGTCTGTTTACCTAGTATAGACAGATGGCTGTGTTTATGTACTCAGAGGAGCAATGCAGAGAGATTCCAGAGTTCCAGATGAGGTGCCTTTGCCAAGAACGCGCTTCAGGTTGGCAGAAGGCAGACACCCTGTATTGGGTAAATATTTAGCAACATGCAGGAATTTTCAACACTAATATCTCATTTGTAGTGGAGCATGCTTTACTTTATAGCCTGATGCAATCTCTTTCCCTGTTCTGTTTTACAAGCAATGATAAAAATCAAAACATAATCACCTGTCGAGGATGACTCCTGCACCTGTGACGTGCATGTCAAGCTGCAGTCCTAATTAAGCAGCGGGATTGGGCGTGGGAAAGCGGGGCCCTTCCCACTATCTCCACTCTGGGCTCACAAAGGAGCACTGGTATAACAAAAACAAAAATCTACTAAAATAATCTTTTATTATTCAAGTCTGTGCAACAAAGAGCTCCAGCTGGAGCTCAGTGGTCGCCTCCAGCCAAATTCGAGTGGGCTCAGCTCTGAGGCATATGAGAGCGGCCCTGCCGGAGGGAGGGATGAGACCACCACCAGCACCAGCTGGCTTTGTGCAGGGCCATGTGCGGCGTGTGTCCCAGGGCACAGAAGACACAAATAACGGGCTCTTTTCTGAATGAGCTGACAGCAGGCAGGCAGACAGGAACCTACCAACACACGTGTACGGATAGATGTAATTCCCATAGTCACAAGCCACAAATCCAAATGCCGCAGTGGGGGGCAATACGTGGAAGGGAGTGACATCGGAGCTTGCTGTGAACACATCAGTCAGGAACACAGGAAAGAAGCTGGGTGTAAACAACAGACCGGGACTCCGTGCCAAGTTCCTGTAGGGTTCTCCTCTCTACCTGCCTGTGACCCAGGCACCTCCTAGGAGAATGCCACTGGAGATAGCTGCCGGCACTTTCTACCCAGAGCAAAGTTTCCATTCCCCCAAAGTGCTGCACCGTCCCGCCTACTTGAGACCTGGACCAGCTGGCAGCAGACCAAGGCTGTCTGTTCCAAGGCCTGAGACCCTACGCCATGGGCTTCAATGGACTGTGCTATGATGGGCTGGGCTTAGGGGCAGGGTCCTGAGGAGTCAGGGGTCTTCTGGCTTTATCTCCAAGAAGGAGATCCTGCCTTGACACTCATGCCCCTGAACTGCAACACAGGTGTATCATTCTCATCTGCCTGGCTTTGAACATTTCTATTTGAAAGTTACTCTCCACCTTCTCTATCCATTTAGTTCCTTTGTTGTCTGAAGCCATGAAAAGGCTCTGAAGAGCAGGTGTTTGCCAGGTGACTTCCCTGCAGCCCCTAACTAGATGCAAACACATGGCTCAACCACCTGGTACCAGCTCTGGTGGCCTTAGAGAGCAGACATGCCTTCAGGCGGTGGGAACACAAACTCAGTTTGCACCGCATTGCAGAAGCAAAAACCCAAACCCTGGGAAATTTGTAGTATATCTTGCTAAAAACGGAAACATGCAAGTCCACCTGGCCTGGTCTCAGTGAATAATAAGGACAGGCTTCAGCAGATTTGTTCCAGGCCAGAGTCCAAAAGTCAATCGGTCTCTGAAGTGGGAGAACAGAAAGACCACTGGTTGCAGCTCCATCCATGCCCTATCCCATTTCTACTCTTTCCCACTTTCCCTTATTCTTCATTCTTTATTTAAAATCATATGTTTGAGGGGCTGGAGAGACAGCTCAGGTGTTAAGAGTACTGACTGCTCTTAATAGACCCAGGTTCTATTTCCAGCACCTCCACCATGGTTTACAACTGTGTGTAAACCCAGTTCCAGGGGATCTAAAGCGCTCTCTGGCCCTGGTAGGCAACAGGCGTGCAAGTAGTGCACATAAATACATACATGCAGGCAAAATACGCAAACACATGAAAATACAATTTAAAGAACAATTATTTTTGTTTGGGAATGTCATTCAAACATATAGTATGTTTTGATCAAATCTATCCCCCGTTCCCCCTGCAAGTCTCCATCTCCCAATAGCCTTTACCTCCCAGTATCATTTGATTTTTTTTTAAAAGCTGCACCGTGTCCACTTAGATCTGCTTGCAAGTGCATGGGTGTAGCACTATCCCCTCGGGCATGGGTAGCTGCTTAGGGGCTATATCCAGAAGGAAGCTAACTCTCTCCCACTTCCAGCAATTCTCCGATGCCAAGAGCTCCTCCCCCACCAAGGCTGCTTTCCGCTGGCTAGACCTTGTGCAGGTCTCTTGCGTGCAGTGTTCACGTGCGTAACAGCTCTGTTACGTCTAGCAGATCATTTCACTGCAGACATTCATGACCTCTTTCCACCCCTTGTTTGAAATGATCCCCGAGTCTTGCGGAGATAGAGCGCGACATAGATCTCCCCTTTAGAGATAAGCCCTACATAGTCTTTTATTGTCTGCACACTGGTTGTCAGTACCCTTTATTCTTCCCTCTCACCAGTAAATGACAATTGTCGGCATCTTACAGAGTTCCAGGCATTGAGTAAAGCTCACAAATGTTTGTTTTAAAATGAAGAAGAAAGGAAAAATGATGGTTGGATAGAAATGGAAGGTAACAGTAGGAAATACATTTAGAAATCTCCAGGAGTATTCATGTATATATGTATCAACATAACTCCACCCAACTTTCTACAGTGGACTAGGACAATGGCAGCCTGTCTTCCCTGCTCCCATCCGTGTTTTCCCGTCGATGTGCGGATCAATACTTTTTGTCTAAGTACTCACCTACCACCTTACTGACCTACCATGCGTTTTTCTATGACGGGATCTTTGTGTATACAATCCATACTTAACTGCACACACATGGGCACACACAGAACATGGAAGGTTGTTTAGAAAAGCCACCTGCATATGAGTAGCTTCTCTAGCATTTGCAGATACCACTGTAATGTGCAAATCTCATGGGACTTGTAGTTTTAGCATTTTAACTAAAAAACGAAATGGTATCCAATGGCCCCAAAGTGAAGAATAGCTCTGTACTGTGCACAAAATGCCTTTAATGAAGACATGATCAATAACCAGACAAGAAATACCTGAATACAGCCCTCCTCAGTGATGAGAACAAGAAGCACCGAGAAAGCTCCCTAGGAACTCCCAATAAGCAGACAACAGTTCCTTAACAGATTCGTGATTTGAAACTGCATTTTCTCCTTCCATGAATTTTCCTTTTCATGTTCTTGACACAGTCCTTTTCACAAACGCCTCATGTGTTCAGTCCAGCTTCCTGCTGCCTTTACTTTCATTGCCTATATATTTATATATTACCAGTAAGTATGACACTGGCTATGGGTTTTTTATATATGTGTGTGTGTATGTATGTATAAAAACTGTAAAATCTGTACCATACTTTATATATGCAACACACACACACATATATACACACATGTGAAATAAGAACACCCTTTATAGTTTAAGGAAGCTTAACTCTTCATAATTTATTAAGTATTTTCATCATAAAAAGCGTTGGGCTTTCTCATAATCTTTTTCAGTAACTATTGAGAGTATTAGGATTTTTTGTCATTTGTTATAGTAGTGGTATATTATTATACTGTTAACATATAAAATAAAATTTGAATTCATAACATTATCTTAGTTGTATATACTTCAGGGGCAGAGTGTGATATTTTGATAGACAAACACAATATGAACTGGTTAGGTCAGGATACAGAACCATGATGGGAACCAACATCAGAATTTCCTGATTTGATCATCACACATTGTATACATATTTCAAATTATTATACTGTACCACATTATTATGTAAAATTATTACTTGATAATAAAATTGTAAAATGATTAAGAAGACAGAAATGGTAAAAACAGTTCTTAACAGGAAGAAAACCAATATACTAGCAATATCACAAATCATCAGTACAGTGTTTCAGAGAATTTTTACAAACACTTTTCAGAGAAATTCTGTAATAAAAAAAAGCCCTGAGAGATTGTAATTACAAATTTCCATTTCACAAGCCAATATGCTGAAGCTCAGAAACAAACGACGTAAGCCAATCAGGTCTCCTATTTGCAGGCTCCACAGACACACAGAGAATATATCATTTAGTTACACCGAATCACAGCACGTGTAGATCTATCATATGATCTCATCAAAACTAGATTCTCATATCATCAACCCCAGCGAAGCTGCAGAAGCACCACACGGTCACCTGGTCACCATCCCTTCCTGTGCATCATCCTTATTGCTATAGGAGCAGCAGGATTTCCTCCCTCATCACACGCTCTCCGGTGACAGTGCTTGACTAACTGACCCATCTCCCGATCCTCGTGATAGCCGGCCTGCCCAGAAGAGCTGTCTCCCCTCCATCTGTCCTTGGCAGAGTGACAGGGTCTGCCAACCCGGTCTCCATCACTCTCAGTCTCTCCTGCACAGCTGTTTGAGTTGGTAATTCACTCCTTCATGAATCTGCACTTAGAGTCCTTCCTTAGTGGGCTGCTCCCTCCCTGTTTCCACTGCAAGGTTCTGGTTCTTCCGATTTTCAGCTGACTGTCCATCCAAGACCCCAGCCGCATATCCACACCCCATACCTCTCAAATGCTTACATTCTGAGTGTTTCCATCCTGGGAAAATTCACTTCTGCTAATGGACATTGCTTTGGTTTCCACACTTGTGTGTTTAATATCTCCCAGTATCCATTTGCTACGTTCAAAGTCAAGCTTGAGATCTCTACTAAAAACTTGCTTCTTCCACAGTCTTTCCCATCTTGGTCAATGGTAACTTCCTTCTTCCCGGTATTCAGAGCAGTCCTGGATCATCTTAACCCTTCCCACTCTTCCAGTGTGAACATGCAGTCATCCATGAATCCCGTCAGCTCCACTTTCGTCCTGAACCACTCTGACCTATGCAGCCACCATATACGCAAGGGTCTCACATGTCTTCTAACGGTGGTCTATTATCTCCATTCCTTTTCTCCTCCAGTCTCTTCCCTCTACAACAATCAGAGTTGTCTTCTGAAAACAAAACGGACCACCTCATTCTGTCAAAAACTTCCGGTGCTCTCTTGCAGAGAATAAAATCCAAGGTCCTTATGGCAGCTTACGAGCCCTTGGTGATCTGTTCTCTGGTTCCTGGATTGACTTAGTTCCCATTATTCTCCCTTTGCTTAGTGTTCTCTAGCTATGATGTCCTCCTTGCTATTTCTCCAAACCAGCAAAACAGGTTGCTATCTTCTGCATATGTCCCTGAGCGTGGACACTCTATCTCAACAGCAGCTCACTTACTACAATGTCACTCAACTGTCACTTCAGAGAAGAGGCTGTGTTGGTTTCTGTTTCATAAACAATACTGTCCCCTCACCATGCCTTATTTTTCTTTTCAGCACTTATAACCACAGGTGTTAATCTGATCAATAGATCAGATATCAGTTTCTTGTTTCCTTCACTAATATGAAAATTTCATTCCTGTATTATCAGACAAGGCTCTGTGAAAAAGGGCTTGCTGCCAGTTTCTTTAAACAAAGGCCTCTATTTCATTGGGATATTCTCCCACACAGAGATCATATACTGTATTTTGGTCTTACTTGCTTCCCATCATTCTCTTTTATTGTCCTCTTGATGGTTCCCAGTGTCTTCCCAAATTGTGTCCCTTTCACTTTCAAATGGTCTCCCCCAACCTTCCCTCTCATAATCTTAAGTTTTAGATGGCCTGGGGGGAAACATTCAATATTTGTCTGAGCCCTGTTCATTCTGCTTTATATGTTGTTTAACCAAGTTTACTGAGGATGACATAATATCATTCTTTATAGTTAAATAAAACTCCATTGTTTATACACACCACATTCTCTTTATCCATCTGTTCACAGGATCAAGGATGAGTCTATATCTGCATCTGTTGTGAACAGCACTGCCGTCACACAGGTGTGTAAGCATCCGCCATGATACACTGGCTGAAGAGTCCTTCAGCGGTCTATCCTTCTGGGTTGTGCATAGATATAAGCATTCTACGCTAGTCCTAATACAAAGACTTTTATTAGAACCTTTTATTAGATGGATACCCCACAGCATCCATCCATTAGTGGCTGTTTCTGTGCTGCGAAAGCAGAAGTGAGCAGTCAGAAACGAGACTCTGTGGTCCTCAAGTCCCAAAGCATCTACCGCCTTTACAGATCAAGCCTGCTGACAATTGGATTTCTAAGGCTCAGCAGACAGTAGAGATCTATAGCGGAGGCATCATACTGTTCAATGGATAAGTGAGCAGAAGAAACAATGAGTCTATTAAAAGGAAGACCAATGCAGTACTAGTAGATGAATCAAGTACTGTAAATTATCAAGAGAAAAATGATTTAAACTTACTATAGATCCACACATAGAAAAGAGATGTATTTCTTCTTTCTGAGAGCTGAGATTTGAATGTGCTTTCTTTGGTGGGACGTGAGGGAGGTACTGAGATTGACAGTGGAGGATGGACAGATCTCAGGCAATGTCTTAGCTAGGATTTCTACTGCTGTGCAGAGACACCATGACCACAGCAACTCTTATAAAAGAAAACATTTAATTGGGGTGGCTTATATAACATCTAAGTTTATATGGGACTTTACTACCTGTGGTAGTTTGAATGTAACCACGCCTTACAAACTGATAGGGAGTGGCACTATTAAGAAATGTGGTCTTAGCCTGGCGATGGTGGCGCACGCCTTTGATCCCAGCACTCGGGAGGCAGAGGCAGGCGGATCTCTGTGAGTTCGAGACCAGCCTGGTCTACAGAGCTAGTTCCAGGACAGGCTCCAAAGCCACAGAGAAACCCTGTCTCGAAAAACCAAAAAAAAAAAAAAAAAAAAAAAAAAGAAAGAAAAGAAAAAAGAAATGTGGTCTTGTAGAAATAAATGTGCCACTGTGAGGGTGGGCTCTGAGGTCTCCAATGCTCAAACCATACCCAGTGTGGACACAGACTCCTGCTGCTGCTTGCAGATCAAGACACACTATATTTGCCTGTACCCTGACATGACCTATTATGATGATAAAGGACTGAACCTCTAAACTGTAAGCCACCCCAATTAAATGTTTTCTTTTATAAGAGTTGCCATGGTCATGGTGTCTCTTCATAGCAATAGAAACCCTAAGACACCACTTTAGTAAAAAAAAAAAAAAAAATCACATACACAGCAAAATTTGGTGCTAGAGAAACACGAATCCTTCTTTCTTTTTCTTTCAATTACTGATACAACATTTTGACTTGCCAGCTCCCCTTGGGCCATGTCCCAGAGCCCTACAAGCTCCTGTCTATCCCTTTGCACTATGATTTACACTTAACATCTCCATGGGGACACCAGAGGGGCTTCCCATAGATGCTGACCAAAGTCCTGCAGAGTACACACCGGAAGGCTGGTACACATCATAAACCAGGAATGGAACTCCACCCTTTTTATGTTATCTTTTTAAAGACCACAGTTTTGCCGAAATGGGGATGGGTGAGAAGGAGAGCAAAATGGAAATGGTAAAAATAAAATCAGAACTTTTGAGAGACAACATAAAGCTCCCCCGAGTACTCACAGGCCTCTCTGGCCAAGCTACAATTCACTGTAGGACCAGGAACCTCCAACAACCCTATGCAATTCCCCAGCAATGTCAGCAGACTGGCTTGGGTGTATTCCCTGTTTCTCTCATGCTTTACCGTCACCATCATATTCAAGGTCCAGGCTTGTCTTGATGCTGGACATTTTGAATTGATTATCTGCAGACAAACAGCGCCATCCCCACACATACACACCCAGGCCATTTAGGGAGAATTCAGAGCCTAGACTTTTAAAGGTACTCATGGTGTTTCAGAATCTTAAATAATGAGTCCCTGTCTCACCTTAAACAGCATTTAGAGACCCAGAACAAAAGGCAGGGGGGCACAAACGCTTCCTTTGGTTCATGAGTAGACAGAGGACCTGTGTGTTCCCAGCTTGGACAGTTACCAGACACATGACATTAAACATTCCCCAAAGTCTGTCTTACTTTCCTGTTTAGAGACATTCTTAGAGATTCAGGGAATATAATGAGGAACATGATAGGGAGTGGCTTCTTGGAACTCAAACCCAGGCTGGCAAGGCAAAGAGGAGAAACTAAGATGAGAAAAATGTCACTGTTTACTCAACTCCAAAATGGCACCAAAAGCTTTTCTCCACGGGGTGCACGGCTAATCTTATCTCCCAGGGGCTCTTTAGTAGTCCCCTCTCAATCTAAAGGGATGAAAATCCCTCCACCCTTCACTGATACTGGAAACCCGGGACATCTGTCTGTTACAAACCTCCTTCTCAGAGGGTATGTCAGACAAAGCCCAGGGGAGGGTAGAGGCGTCAACTCGCAGTTTTGTTCTTGCGGCTTCCTTGCAATGTGAGCAAACTCACTCTCTCTCAGGATGTGCAGAGCAGGCAGGCCTCTTTCTGAGGAGGGCACCGCACTCTTCCGACGGGAGAGTAAAGAACTACACAATGTGAGAGGGCTTCCCTTTCAGGTTTACACTGCTCTAAGGACCAAATCAAGATCTCTCAGCTAAGAGAACCAGTGTTCGAATTATCTGCCATTATAAAGGCAGGCATAATTCATGATGTGGTGCACCCAAGGATTCCTAAAGGCATTCTGGGAAAACACCCAGGGACCATTGCAGGTGTCCAGAAGATAAGAAACTTTCATCTCACCAGCTGCCCTGGCTCGGATGATTATTTCAGCTTCAAAACCCTTAGAGAATTGAACGCAGTATCTGCCAACCTGATCCAAGCCTACATGACCCAGAATTCCCTGGGCTTTATCTCCTTAGACAGTTTCCCCAAATAGAAATAACCCTAGTGGGCTGCCTGAGCCTTGTAGTCTCCAGCACCCCAAGTTCACCCTGGAACATTTTTTGGGTTCTTAGGATATGCATATCTATTTACAAATAGCAAAACTCTGCCAAGCCCAAGCATACTACAGATTTAGAGGAACATACATGGGGACCACGTGAAGGGCCAGCAGAAGTCACAGCACCAACAGGAGATGCTAAGCACGGGTGTGGGAATTCGTCTCCACAGGAACCAGAAAGGCATGAGAGTAAAGGGTGACCCAAAGGTCAAGGGGCCAGCAAAGGAAACCATGTATGCTCACTTGTCATTGCATTCTGCATGTTAATGTGAAGTTGAAGCAGCAGGAGAGGTGATGTTTCTCAGTTCTACACATGCATGCTATCAGCAAGCGGGGGCGGACAAGCTATACAAGGATCTTATCACAGCAACAATCTTCTTCTACTGAATAAAGTGGGCTTCAGTGCTCGTAGCACTTTTTGTTTGGGGATCTAGAGTAAGAACATTAAACACATGTAATTGATTTAAAACTCAGCCCGTGTTCTTCGAATTGCCTTTTCGGAGTGTCTCCTATCATGGGAGAGTCTGAGGTACCAGAGTTTAAATATCTGTAATAACACAACAAGGAAGCTGTACAAGTTTTCTTTCTTTGCAAACGTATTATTGCTGTCTTCTTTTTTATTTTCCTCATTCCTCAATTCAGGTCTGCAGTTCTACACTAAGACAATCTGAAATGTAGTTTCTTAGGCTGTATCTGGAGTGTGTACACACAGTGGTGATACTGGGACTCTTCTGAGGTTTAAGTGTCTCATTCTCATTTATGACCTGCCTATGCCATGGCAGCTGATACTGTTCTTAATCATGTGCTGTGCCCAACTTGTAAACGACACTTTATCGTGGATATGTATGTCCAGGAAAATGCTATCATATTCAGAACACTGAAAAGAGCAGGAACAGAGTGAGCTCAGGTGACTTAAGTTTCCCGACTGGCTTATCTGCTTTTTAATCAACCTGAGGCAATGCCATTCCTATTTCTAATCTACTAGAAGCTCTGCAAGAAGAAGCCTGTGTAATAGGGAGTTACAGTAATGGAGCTGCCACGTGGTTTCCCATGAATATGCCAATACTACATTCAAATTAAGTGGCCAACTCTGAATTTAAAAACACAGCATCAAGGTGAATTCCACCTACCTTTGTTATGATAGCACTGGCTCAAAACTCATCTCCAATCTTCCAAAAATCAGCTAAACACAGGAAGATCACAACCCAACTAGCTCCTCATTCCTCATTTTACAATGGAATCTCACCAGAAGACCCAGGAGACAGTAAAATGGGGATACTTTTAATTCTCTTCCAGTTTCCAGAAGCTATTTAAAAGGTACAAGAAGCCTAGTAGATGAAAAGCTTTCTGCCCTCTCTTCTGGCCCTAAATCCCTGGAAAACTTCAATTCAACAGGAACCTTCCAAGTCTTCTCTGGTGCTCCAGAAATCCTCGGGGATAGAGTCTGTTTAAGCTTTCAAGTTATGTATGAAGAACTTGGCTTTTAGAAACATGCACCCCTTTTGCATAGTCTCTGCCTAGCATCCCCCAAATATTCCTTGGGGATTTCCATTTCGGTTTTATGCTCTCTTTGCACAGCGCAGGGGAACTCAAGTTTTTAGCTGACCCACTGTATTTAGAGACACCTGCAAGTTTTGCTTCGTGTCCTAGGGAAAGTTATTTCCCACAAATAGGGGGACTTTGGTAGCTCCATAAATGTTAGTTGTGATTACAATGATTATAGGTTGATGAAATTCTAAGGCACAAAGAATATTGAAAATTCATATTTTTTTAAAAAAAGTTCACCCTTAAAATGACAAAAGTTTTCTGTTGTTGTTGTTTCATTTTTTGAGACCGAGTTTCACCATATAACATCCCTAGCTGTCCTGGAACTAGCTCTGTAGACCAGGCTGTCCTCAAACTCAGAGATCCAGCTGCCTCTGCCTCCCAAGTGCTGGGACTAAAGGCCTGCGCCACCACGCCCAGCCGACAGAAGGTTTTTAAGACCAACATTTTTCACATTCTTTGTCTTTGTCCTGAAAGACAGAGAGGCGAGTCAGCTGAGCGCTGTGGTGAGGAACTAGGCAGCCAATAACTGTGACTGCCCAGATGCCAGGGCGTGCAGCCATTAAATGGAATAGATACTGAATTGCTGTCCTGGCTTTTATTCCACAGTGCAATAAAGTCAGATAATGAAAAAATAAACTAGAACTTCAAATTAATCCTCCCATGCCAATTTGCTGTAAAATATTTGGAGGATTTGGGCTGGTTTTAGGATTGGCCTCAACCTGCCATGGAACTCTGTGGAACTTGAACTGCAGTGGCTGGGTTCCCGCCACGCCATCTGTTCCTGACACTTGGTCTCATTAGTAAGACTGCTTTTATCGATACACACAGTAATGCTTCTCGTACCATCTTAGCTAGGCATTATTTATGGTATCCATATATACAACAATATTAACACAGTCAAGCACCAGGATGGATACTTGAGGGCATCATTAAAATCAGCCAGTGTTCAGTATGAGATTTAATGATGATTTAATAGTATTAAATGAGAAAAAAAGCGCCCTTGGCCTTTACATTCTCATTTAAAAACATATAAAAGAGCAGTAACTCAGGCAGTTATACTTCTTGCAAAGATTTTGCTCTAAATCACAGATGGCAACGAGAGGCCGTGGCCGCGTGCTGGCTCACACCCTGCTCACTCTGACCGAAGCCAGAATTGCTTTGTTGGGTCATAATTAGCAAAATGCTTGCAAACTCAACCCTTTAGATCAGAGACCAGCAAGTGCCAGGCTGAAGTGTAGAGGGTACAAGTAAGTGAAAATGATGGTGTGCACATTCTCTCAAGGCTCCCCTGTCCAGACAGCCATCTTCCCGCACAAAGCACCGACACGGAGCTGCACCTGAACATGCAGTGGGAAGGAAGTATTGTGCTTCTGTCTGCAGGGAAAGCCTTGCAGCTTTGCTCTCTGGCTTACAGGGCTTTAAGGCAACATGCTTTGTGCACTCAGCTCCTGCCTCCCCTTGCTGCCCACAGACAGGTCACACGTTTCTGTTTCAGAAATGTATCAGTGAGCTGCCTAATTCGTAATTCTCTGTGATATGTAACCTGCAGAGGAAGACAGCAGTTTGATGGGACATCATTAGGCTGGGTTTCAAAGCTGGATGGGGGTTGTCTTGGCAGAGCAGAGAGCAACCTTGGAGTTCAGTGGGAGACAGGACAGCCTGTTTGTTGGGTTACAGATCAGCTCTGTGGCCAAGCTCCTGCCAGCCCCTGAATTAATTCCCTATCTATAAGCTGCCTCCCAGGCTCATTCCAGTTCTGTTGTAATTAGAAAACAATAGCCAGACTAGATCACACTATGAAATGCCTTATAGAAGACTTGTCATAATGTCTTTAAGAAGCTGTTGATAACTAGACTAGTCCTGTCTTCCTTTCTACAAACCTTAGAAACAATGCAAATGCCACCAGAACAAAATGGCTATCCTCTCTGAGAACGAGAAACAGACCAGTTGGAACATTTACTGGGTTAGGTGTGCAGCCCAGTCTCTTTCTTCCTGGGGTATCAGGAGAGGCTTTACTTTTGAAACCTCACAGTGACCACTGACAGGTCATGTTAGGGGAAGCTGATGGTCACCCTATTCAAGGAGGCTGCTGCTACTGCTGCTTCCGTGGCACGTTCCAGTGCTAACACGTTCCTCCCACACTTGCTCAAGTCTTGTTGGGAAAATAAACATCCGTGGCAGAAGCAAATTAGAAGAGAGCTACAAAATGATGTTCTTTGCATTTTAACATAGATTACAGCATCTTTCAACTACTTCCAACAATGAAGGCAATGTAGAGCCAGTCAAAATTACACATGCATGGACTCTGGTGATGATACCTAAAATTAGACTGTGGATGGCGGCTCCTGCAAAAATAAATGTGAAGTGATTGCTCATCAGAAAACCCATACGTTCCCGTGCAAACCTCTCTTGCCTGTGATAAGTTCTTCCATCAAAATGACTACTCAAGCATTTACCAACTGCCCTCGAAATACTGCAAGTTAATGTTTCTCATCCGAGAATATGTACACAGCACAGATAAGGGAAGAAATTTTACAGCAACATCAGAGTCTTGAATTCTCTGAAAAGCTCATATAGTACAGGCAGGGCCTCAGGAACTTTCAAAACATGACAGAGAACTAAGCTAACATGGTAACAACAGTGTTAGAATCACAGCATCCACACCAAAGCAACCAATTTGCTAACAAGGCTCCCTTACAGTACCCAACACTTCACAAGGTGGCCCAGTGCTTTGGAGTTTTGAATGAAATAAACAGAACCTCTGTGATGAATGAGATCTGATTTCCCTATGCCTAGTGAAGGAATTCAAAGACATTTTCATGATCTGAGGATGCAAGGCTTCTTTTAAGGAGCACTGTTTGCTTTCATTATTTTAGCAACAATATCCATTAAGTAGCTACTGAATTTGACAGAGCCTCTCAACCAGGGCCTTGATGGAAAACGTTTTAGGAGACAGGGCTAAAGAGATACATACTACTTGCACCTAGTGGGTAAATGTCAAAGGTGCTGCCACAATGTTACAGTGCCTGGAACTGTCCCTGTAGTAAGAGATTACCTAGCTCAAAATGCTAACAGTTTCAAGGCTGAAACCCTGATAGATACAGAAGCCAGCAATTCTATTTAGCTTAAATACATGAAAACATACAACTACCTAAAGGCTTGCAAACAACAACAGATTTACTTACAAATCCCGGAAGTGGAAACTCAAAACAACCTATTGACAAACGAACAAATCTATTACGTTAGACTCATTCAATGGAGTATTTCTCAACATGAAAAAAAGATGAACCCAGATATGTAAAATATGGATGAACCTCAAAAACACTTTAATAAGCCAAAGAAGCAAGGCACAAAGATTATATCTTATTTGTACATAGACAGGCAACATTCTAGGACCGCTGCACAAAATTTATCTGCGGTAACATGTTGATGGTGGGAGAGGAGAGAGGTTCAACCATTCTTTCTTCCTGATCTTTACACTAGAGTCTACATACTTCCCCTTAAGCCTGTGTGAGCTGCATCTGCCAGGTAGGCTCTCAGCAAGCCCCAAATATGCTCCAATTCTTCCTGTAGTTGCTTTTTTTTGAGTTACGTGGTGTCATGGGATTGAACCTTCCAGTATTAGGAATTTTCCAGTTATCTTTTCCTTTTTTATTTCTAAATTCATTTTGAACTGAAAGGGTATTTTCTGTTCTTCAGAACCTTCTAATCTATGGAGGTGTGTTTTATAGTCCATACATAGTCTACTTAACCAACTGTGTCATGTGAGGACTTGACAGAGATCACTGGGTACACAGCTGCTAAATGGGACGTGCTAAGGTCACGGGATGAAGCCATTAACTTGCTGCTACTGGGTGCAGGGATCATGTTGACATGTTTGCTCGAATTTTAAGATCTTCGATGATCCTACTAATTTTTGTTTATGTTTACCTGCCAGTAACGAGACTAAAATTGTCACGTTGTTTTTCCTGCTATTTCTACAGGGTTTATACCATGTAATGGAAAGTTCTTTTATCACATACAGGCTTTATAAAGATTGTTACATAATTCTAATGACTGGTTACACAATTTTTATTATTTTAAACTTTTCCTCTGATTCTCTGACAATATTTGTCTTGGAGTCTGTTTTTAAAACAATGCCTCCCGTCACTGTTTTCTTAAGATTTGTATGTGCATAAAATTTTAAATTCTTTGTTCTGGATATCTTGATTTATAAGGCATATAGGCAGCATGCTGGTGACCTCTGCTTTGTTGTATCCACTGTAATAACCTCAAACTTTTAAGTAGTGCTGAGGTAATTTTTTCTTTAAAGCAATTATAAAGTTACATAGTTTAAATTTACTTCTTTGATAGCTGTTTTCTGTCTTTTCCCTGCCCATTCTTTGTTTTTAGGATGAAGTGAATCATTCTTTCAGATTTTTCTAGACTACTGGCTGATTTGCTGTCCTCTGTTTAATTTACCTAGGTGTCCCTCTGTTCATGATCAGCATCTATGACTTCCCAGATTCTATCTGCCATCAAGTCACAGCACTAGCTCATGTAAACAAGAGCTTCATAACTCTTGTGACTTCTATTTGTTTCTCTCATCCTTGATTGGTGCGGGAGAATCGTCTGTATCCTATCAATAATGTTTTAAATAAATGCTGATTGGCCAGACAGGAAGTATAGGTGTGTCAACCAGATGGGAAGTAGAGGCGGGACGATGAGAACAGGAGTATTCTGGGAAGAAGAAAACCCTTTCCACAGTCCTGCCTAGACCCCAAAGAAGCAGGATGTGAACTGCCCCGCTGAAAAGGGTACTGAGCCATGTGGCTAACATAGATAAGAACAATGGGTTGATATAAGAGTTAGCAAGAAGCCTGAGCTAATGGGCCAATCAGTTTATTATTAATATAGACTCTCTATGTTATTTTCTTTGGGACTTGCCGGCTGTGGGAAATGGGCAGGACAGAAACCCCAAATAGCAGGCCCAACATGTTACACTTGATACTCTTAAGAAGTTCATTTTATTTCTAAATATGTTACAAACCCCTCAAAGAATTGCTATCTTTTTGCTCTATGCTGTCAGCTTTTTAAAACAAAATTAAAACTAAAAAAATTATAACCATTATTCCTGTAATTCCTTGTTATTTTACATAGATACAAGTTCCCACCTGCTATTGTCTTCTAGTAAGCCAATTTTTATTTATTTAGTTTAATTTGCTTCAAAGAGTTTTCTCATTATTTGTTGAGTAACTAATTTGCATTCATTTTTGAAAGCTGTATTTATTGGGCAAAGATGTCTGGGGTGACAGTGTTTGTTTCTCATACTTCAAACATATAGCCCAGTAGTATTTCCAACAACAACAAACAAACACAACTATTTCCTGTCTATTTACCTGTTAGTGATATTTTGCCCCTTGAAAAATTTAAGACTCATTAATTGTTTTTTGTGGCCACCTTGCTTTGGTTTTGTTGAACTTTCTGGGTCTGCAGGTTTATACTTTGCACCAACAACTTAAGACTATTTATCCAGATTTTGCATTTTCCTCTCTCCTACCTCTGGTTCCTGTTGATGCATTTGAAAAAGCCCAGGGTGTGAAGGATACAGGTCACTGAGGACTGATACCCTTCACCCTGTGTGTTTTCAATGTTCCTATCAGGATAGCTTTTATGACTATGTTTTAAACTTTGTTGGCTTTTCCTTCCTTTCTTCCTCGATCTGTCCCTCTCTCCATTCCTAAACATTTAGTTCCTCAGTATCATTTATTTCCTTATCATAATAGGATTTTCCTACCTACATCAAAATTACTGTTTGTGAGTATGAGGATTGAAACAGCTTGGCATCTTATGTATGGATGTCACATTTTTTGAGTTTCCAAACCAGTCCCCTCTTAGCCCAAATGGTATCGAAAAGTGTCTGTTTATGTGTATATCCATGTAGTAAATTCAGAATGCCAAATTAAGAATTTTCTTAGTTTTGAAGGATCTACTTTGTACATATTTAATGTCTTTCATCACTGCTGTATTCATCTATTCCTTTATAGCCCTGAAGCTTTTCTAACCCAATGTGAAGCTTTATCTGATCAATTTTCATTTCCATAAATATTTTCATTGGACAGTTCTCTTTTGTCATGGGTCACATGTCTGGCTTTCTTGTCTGTCAGCATTTGGAATGGACACTTACTAACATCATGGATGCCATACTGGTGAATTCTTTACCTTTCTTCTTTTTTTCCCCTCCCTCCCCCCCCTTCCCTTCCTCCCTTCCTTCTTTCTTCCTTCCAGTATTAAAGTTGAGTCTATGAAAAAACTAGCTTACTTGTGGGGTGTTCTTTTAAGGTTTTGATGAATTTTTTTATAAAAATATTCCAGGTTGTTATCTGAGAGCTTATACTTCAGTTTGTTAGGATAGATCCAATCCCTTCGCACTGGGGGTGTTTAGCTTTGTTACCAAGGCATGGTCTTCTAGTGTCAGTGCTGTAGGTTTTAATGAGGTCTTTCCATTACAACTTGTGAAAATTTAAATGTACCTCTGCTGAATTTGAGTACTGGGAATTACTGAGCTCACAGCTTCATGGCAATTTTTATTTGCAGGGCCAATGGAGTTTTATATTATGCATGCAAGGATTAGCATTCAGACAAAGACAGAAGGAACCCCTGCCCCCAGTGGAGACTTTTGGGCTCTTCAGGAGCATGCTGTCACTTTTGACTTCTGTCATCAATTCTAACCATCTAGACCTCTCCAAACGATGTTCTATTTCAAGGCTCTGCTTGAATGTACCCCAGCGTGCTGCATTCCGGATACAGCTACGGTGATTGGTGGAGTCACCTAGTTCTCTTTCCCTCACAGGTTCCTGAGTCTGAATGGACTGCTGCCCAATTACTGAAACCAGTAATTTAAAGGTTTCGTATCATTTCTTAGACATGGCAGGAGGGTAAGTCCTACGCTATTCATCACTTTGTCAGAGGAACCAGAGTAATTACTCAACAGTGTAAAGATGATGATGTCATTCCCAGCTTAACCCCATCCAAGCAGGCCATATGTTTTACTGTCTACATTGGGATTGTTTCTAAGGTGCTAAAACATTAACAAGAATGGATGTCTGGAAAAGCAACTCTCTCCTTCCTCATTCCCTACCAAACTTTCGTCCTGCAGCTCTAATGTCCCTACAATGTCATTTCATTTGCTCATGACAATTCCCTTCTGCTATTCATTGGGAAATCTCCTTTCCCCTCCTTTTAGCCCTCTAGGTGCTGAGAATATCATCTTGTCCATGTCATGTTTTGCATCTCAGGGGATTCCATGAGCTTTTTGATTTGTTTGCATTTGTGAGGAACTGAGAAAGGAAAACAAGATATATGTTGTAGAATGTTAATCTAGAAGGAATATTTGTGAAATTGGTAAGATATAAAGGGTAGAGGCTACCTAGGAGACTGTCTAGCACCTATGCTCTTGTTTGCTGTCACCTCCACAGCTGAGGAAGCCCATCTAAGGAATTGCTGGAGTCAGTTCACTTTTCTTCAGTTTGTACTGACTGCTGCCCAATATACCCAATCATCCTTCTTCCTTTTACATTCACAACTCTACCCAAAACCTCTGCAGAAAAACATAATTTTAAAATTTTTAAGTTTTATGATCTAAAGTCCCTATTGCTGAAGACACCCTGAACCTAAGGAACAAGGCTCAAAGACCCCTGATCCAGAAACGAACTGAACACTTCCTACCTGCGGACTAATTTTCCTGGTGCCACAGGGCACCATGCAAACTTCCAAAGGAGGGAGGCAATCGAAAGTCCTACTCAGTTACGACACCTATGGACCACATTAACTGCCAGCATGGTATAATAACAGTAAGGGTACAGTAGGGGCATACATATGTTGGTGGTAACCATTAGCTCTCTAGTTGGACTTAACACCCTCTCAACAAGAGATCATGCCTGGTACTGGAAAGCTGGCCAAATATTCAGCACTAGTGAAGTCATGGTTATTGGTGGAGAATACACAATCACTAATTTATTAACCTAGCATAATCCCTAAGAACAGTCCATAAGCCTTTATCTTGATACCCACAGACCAATGTAGTCTTCACTTCTCACCAAGGCAAATTGTCTTTGCAACAAATGGAGACCACTACAGAAAACCACAATCGATCAAAATGCAGAGTTGTCTAGAAATCACCACATCACGTCATTAAGTATGTTTTTGTATCTGGGCAATAGAATTTGATTTGAAATTTTGCTATTTGGAAAAAATACATGCAACAAAGGCGTTGGGGGCACTGGATACAAAGCAATCAATGGCATTGATTGCTGAGAAATGGAAGACAAATGGGCTAAGCTGTGCTGCTGCCCCAGTTTCCGGCATGAAGGTGATGTCTAGGCTAAGGCACAACGAGGTAAAGGCCTTGTATACTGTGAGCTGAATATCCGGGAAGAAAAAGCTAACTGAAATTTCCAAAACAGGGCACCAGGAAGAGAGCTCTGCACAGTCAGAATCTTGGGTATCTGCAGAAGGGCTCCTTCAAGTACTGAAAAGACAAGTGTGTGAAATATAGGGAGAACCAGTGGAAAAAAAAATCAAAGATGAAAGCTTCAGCAGGTGCTCAGTCAGGCTGGGAACAGTAATTGTTCTCAAGAAGAAGAGAGGAATACTTCCTACTTAATGGAGCAATGAGCAAACATTCATTCACAAGAGATACCACATACACACTTGTACATCCGTGTATAGTGCAGCAATATTCATAATGCCAAGGTATGGAATCAGCCTATATGTGCATCAACAGATGGATGATGAAAAACATGATATTCACAATAGAGTTTCTATGACCATATAAGGAATGAAATTATATCACTGCTGGATGGATGCAGCTAAAGATCATGTTAAACAAATCAAGTCAAACAGAAAAAGATGAATATCACATTTTCCCTCATTTGTGGATCACAGAATTCTTTAGAAATAAATTAGCTATATATATGTAAAGCATGTGCGTGCGTGTGTGTGTGTGCGTGCGCCTGTATATGTGTGAGGAAAGCAAAAGGAGATTATGGGGAGAAAAGAGGTGAGCAGGATAAAGAAAGGAGTGGGTAGAGCTAAAGGGAAGGCAGCAGAGGGGTGAGCTAGGTCTTTCTATGAAACTCAAAGCTATCTGCAACCAGCGTGTGATAACGAGGAAAAAGAACAATGAAAAGAAAGTAGAAACCTTGTCTTAATAGCAGACAGTAAGTAGCCTTAGACTAAATTATACCTTTTTGCACCTAACAAATTGTGGAAACAAGACTCAGCAGTAAACACACCATTTCCTTGTGACTTACAATTGTATCTCAGAACATGGCTTAAGATTTGTAGAAATAAGAAAAAGCAAAGTTCTAGTTATCATTCAAATGAAGGTTAGCAGACATGAAAAAAAAAGTGGGCCGCAAGGGCTATCCAACCTAGGACTAATACAGAGATCTGAATTCTTAGACATGGCTGTGCAGTGGCTATAAGTGTGATCTATACATCTACAAAAGCTAAGCAGATACATGAGATTTAATATATAAAAATTACCCAATCCAATATAATATACTAAATGAAAATAGACATTGAAATGCAATTAATGGAAGAATAGAGACTGCAAAAGGACCAATGAACTTAATGACAGCACTAGAAACTAAGCAAGATAAAACAGAAAAAATACCAATAAACTGTGGAATCAATTTGAGTATGTCCTTAGGGGCATGAAACTGGACTCCATAAAGAAGGAGGGAGGCAGAAATATATAATTTAAGAAATGATGAAAGAAAAACCTGATTTTGACAAGAATTATAGACCCAGAAGTATATTAAACTCAAAAGTTCCATGATGTGGGATTTCCCTGTGTATGCTGTGAATACGACTGGTTAATTAATAAAGAAAACTGGCTTGGCCTGATAGGGCAAAAGAATAGAGGTAGGCAGGGAAAACTAAACTGAATGCTGGGAGAACAAAGGGAAGAATCAGAGAGAAGCCATGCAGCCCCACCAGAAACAGACACCAGCTGGAATCTTGCTAGTTAGCCACAGCCATGTGGCAATCCACAGATTACTAGAAATGGGTTAAATTAAGATGTAAGAGTTAGCCAATAAGAAGTGAGAGCTAATGGGCCAAGCAGTGTTTTAAATAAAACAGTTTCTGTGTGGTTATTTTGGTTCTGGGCAGCCAGGAACAAACAAGCAGCCTTCCTCCTACAGTTCTAAGCACATGAAATATGAAGAAAGCTACGTGAGGACAAAGTAAAGTTACTCAAAGCTAGTGATGAAGACAAAACATTAAAAGCAGCCAGAGAAAACATTAAATCTAAAAATATAAAGATCAAGTATTTGTGAAGACATGGAGTAGTGGATTTCCTTTTCCTGAAAGCAGAAATGGTGTCAGGCTTTGCATAACAGTTTGGTAGTGTATTTTTTTTTTAAATAGCAAATTTAACCCTCCCACTTCAGTTCTGGGCATCTTAAAGACTTTTTGTGTCCTGTAAACACGTGCACACATTATAACAGTTTACTTGTAATTGTCCTCAAACAGAAACAACAGGAGATGGACAAAGACATGTATTTGTGATAATAGTATAAACAGTAATGACTGTAGTGCTCTTCTGCTCACCATGAGTGACTTCACGTGACGACTACAGATATCGGGCCTCCCGTTTTTATTTTATAAACACCTCTATTCTAAAGATGGCCAGTGGACCTAAAACCTCAAGGGCTTTCCAAAAGAAGTAAAGCAAGCACCAGGCTCACAAAGTGACCCAGAACACACAAGGACAGTGGCACTGCAATCAGAATCAGAGTGAGCATGGTGAATAAACACACAGCCCATCTTCTGGGACAGGGCCAAACTCACTACATTTGTGCTCCTGTTTGAATGTGCTGAACCTAACTGCAGATCTCAGAGGATTCTGGCCGTCAAGAGATACAAGTATTTTGAAGTGTGAGGAGACGAGTGGGAGCTAAGTGATTCAGTTTTAAAACTTTTTGCGTTTTGTCTGAGAGGAAAATACTGAAGTAGTAGAAAAATTACCTGTTTGGAAAAAAAATTGCTAGTTATACAAAAAATAATTACTATTGATGCATGTAATAATTTAGGTGAACAGCATATTATTTATTTGGCATGAAAGAAACCAAACCAAGGAAGAGAGTATGCATTGTCTGATTCCATCTACAGGAAGCACTGGGAAGCCAGCAGTAGAAGCAGCAAGCAGACCAGTACTGAGGGACAATGGTCTTGTACCTTGTCACTTGTATTGGTTTAATAAAACACTGATTGGCCAGTAGCCAGGCAGGGAGTAAAGGCTGGGAAACCAGAACAGGAGAATTCTGGGAAGATGAAAGTCTCGGTCTGCAGTTGCCACCCAGATGCAGAGGAAGCAAGATGAGAATGCCTCACTGATAAAAGGTACCAAGCCATGCGGCTGATGCAGACAAGAATTGTGGGTTAAAGTAAGATATTAGAGTTAGCAAGAAAGCCTGAGCTACTAGGCCAACCAGTTTATAATTAATGTAGGCCTCTGTGTATTTCTTTGGGACTGAATGGCTGCGAGAACTGGTGGGACAGAAACCTCTGTCAACAGATCAGTGGACAAGTACAGAGGGCAAAAGAGAAGAACCACAAAAAAGACTCCGAGGAAGACCTAAAAGTGATGGGCATATTCTTTAAGTTGACTGTGGTCAATATCCCCAGGAAAACACCAAAAGAATCCCTGTCACGTCTGTCTAAATATGTATAGTTCAATAAATGTTGATTCTACTTCAATAAAGAAAGGCAAAGATATCTCCAACTTCAGCATGATTCTCTTTAACATAGATTTCATGCATGTAATACTTTCTGAAAACCCCCCAGAAACTCACATGCATTGAAACTAGCTACATAATTTTGAGACTATAGTTTCAAAACATGTTAACTTCAACTTGTTATTTTATGGATAATTTTCTTCTGTGACCCTTGTCCAAATGTATTATACAGTATTCTCTGTTAATGTAATCTACATTTTTTTTTTGGTCTTTAGACTTTAGAGTCAAGAAAATGAAGCTAATTAATTATAGACACCTTCCCTTTCCTGAGCGGCCACATGTTCCTACCTATAAAGAACTTGGCCTCTTAACGTCACCAGAAGAGCCTGGCTGGAGGAGCCTGCTCTGGTCCAGTTCTCTCCAACTGCCACCAGCTAACATTCACTTCTAGGACTGCCCCTCCTGACTTGGCTCCCCAAGCCCCAGCTCCTTGGTCATCACTTACTTCTGACAAGGAAACCGGAAAAGAGAGCCCGATGTTGTAGCTCGGGTTCCTTATGACTGTACATGGGATTCTCCCTCACTCCAAGTCATTAATGACTCCAATCCCTTTCTTTCCTCTCAGACAATTCCTTCGCCACTCTTCCCATAGCCATCTTCCGCAGAACCATTTCCTTTGTTAAATACATGCTTATGCAGGTTTTCACATGTGTATTATGTACCAATTATCATATAATTACATAATTACTGTAATCGGATTTAACGGCATAATTAGAATGTGTAATTATATAATTAAAACATGTAATTACCAAGTTTAAAAAGTTATGGAAATTATTTTTAAATGAATAATGCATGTATGAATAGGCAACTTTTAAAATTTGCTACCCAGGCCTTTGAAAAATAATTTTAACTGGAAACACAATTAAAGATCTAGGAAAGGGGCAGGAGGGATGGCTCGGCAGTTAAGAGCACTTCCTGCTCTTGCAGAGGACCCAGGTTTGGTTACCAGCGCCTACATCAACCACTTGGAATTCCAGTTCCAGGGCATCCTATGTCCTATGGCTTCCATGGGCCTATGCATGCACGGAGTAAAAAAGAAGTCATATAGGCATGCACACACGTGTGCACATGTGCACGTGCGCACACACACGCACGTAAATGAGTAAGTAAATTTTAAAAATCTAGTAAAACTACAGGATGTGTTAGAAAAAAATTTTAAAAGATGCTACTGGGTTTTAAAACAGACATAGGAAAACATCCTTATCAAGTGTACATGAGGTCTACCTACATCCAGTAACAGCTTTCTTAATTTCAAACAGCTGAGTGACTTACACAAATGTCGTTACCCAGATGGTAACCCAGGAAATGGTGCATCCATTTCTGCCCCCAAAGTCCATGCTTAGTTTCAAAGGCACAGCGTCACTTTTAAAAATAAATGCTGACTAATATTCCCTTTATAGTAAGAAAACAGCCTGCCTTGATTAACTTAACGTTGGATGAAACTACTTTGATTGTGGAAGTAGCAATGTGAGGGCAGTGTTTCCTCTGTGCTGAGGATAGAATCAGGCTGACCCCCACCCCTGGAGGGACACTGAAGTTAGTGTTTGCTGAGGGGGGGGGCTGATAAACTGTCCAAGCGTCAGAAAACAATCTCGACCTGTGCTCAAGCGAGTGGACAAATAGGCTCAGGGAGCCATGTAAAAAAAAGAAGACACGAGAGTAGGAAGGGGATGGCGGTGGTAAGAAACTGCTGCTTTTCTATCAAAGGTTCCAGAACCTTGACCTCTGTGCCATTAGCCAATCACATCAGTGGAGCTCCCACGAATAGAATGAGATACTGGAGTCATCGGGAAAAGGCAGAGGCTATTTTGACTGAGGTTATCTACTGGCTTATTTGCATTCTGGGTACCATTTTCACAAAAAGGTATCACCTTGTGGAATTATTTTCCCTTTGTTCTTTGCTTGCTTCATGTAAGACCAGGATTATTCTTTTCAACATGGTTGAAGAATGGAAGAAGAAAAGTTTCGGGGGAGGGGGATAGGAGAGGAAACTAAGGGTGAAAACATTCATTAATAAAAAGTCATTATATACATGAATGAAACTGTCTGAGGAAAAAAGACGGGATATCATGCACACTGTTGAAACGGAAGCCAGAGCAATGAACCGAACACAGACGATATGGGCAGCAATGACTTTTGAAAACTTTTCTGAAAACACAATAATGAGTCATTATAATTGGGTGCCTGAGGAAATGTCCTCATCATCTAAACCGGTAATCAATTATTGATTTTCCTGACCACAATCAACACAATGGTTGGGATGATTACTGTCTGCATGAAAATCCCTTTCTCCTCAGGCCCGCCAGGAACACTTAATAGTAGAGTACTTATCCCATTATCTCATAATTATGCATATGGCTGCTTCTGTGGAATGATCCAGCAGTGTAAATGCTCAGTGCAGGGAATGTTTTCTCACCTGTGCTGAATGTCTCAGGTGTATACACACACACACGCATGCAGGTGTACATGTGTGTGTATGCACCTGAGAGAGAGAGAGAGAGAGAGAGAGAGAGAGAGGAAGGAGGAGGAGGAGCAGGAGGAGGAGGAGGAGGAGGGGGAGGGAGAGACAGAGACAGGTAGAGCTCACAGATCTTTAAAAACTCACCAAGATTCATCTTTTTTTTATTTTAAATTTATTTATTTATTAAGGATTTCTGCCTCCTCCTCGCCATCGCCTCCCATTTCCTTCCCCCTCCCCCAATCAAGGCCCTCTCCCTCATCAGCTTGAAGAGCAATCAGGGTACCAAGATTGATCTTAACCATGCACCTCTCTACAAAACAACAGCACAAACAAATGGAAGTGCCTCACAGTAGTAACGGGCTGTGTTACTGTCTGCAGTAAGGCACAGAGTAAAGAGATAAAGAGCCAATCATGGAGATGCCACATCAGAGAGAAATCCTAATTTTAGTTTTCTGAGGACTCTGTATACTGATTTCCACAATGGTGCACTAATTCACACTTCCAACAAGTGTATGAGTGCCCCCTATTTTTGCATCCTTGTTAACATTTATTAAGTCTTGATGACTTAGGCAAACATCCTCCTTCATGTAGCCTTGTTAGGAAGTAAGTGGGTAGGTGGAGCCAGCACACTGTCTGGTAGACAGAAAGCACTTTAGATTCAGTGCTAGACCCCTACAGGAATGCCACTTACAACACACGGCATAGTAACACTGAGTGTTTGTGCCCCCTCTCCAAAATAAATCCTTATTGTTTCTGGAAATAAACATGACATTTATCATGGAGCTGAAAACGAGCCTCTAGAGTTGGACATTTGAAGGGTGATGGGATCCTCTGAGGCTTTTGGAGGACAAAGGGTCCTAATGCTTAACCTCAAGCATGCCCAACTCTGGGTATTTATTAGTGGCACCACTAGAAAGTTCTTTACATCCATCAACAGATACTGACAGAAGCTGCCATCTGTATGTACATGTACTAAGGTCCCCAGTGAATGAAAATTGGTTCATCTGAATACTAGCCGCCTCCTTAGAAATGAGCAATCAGGACCTGTGAGTGGAAATGGAGAAAATGTCATAGTATATGCAATGCAATCTGATTTATTGGTTCTTGGGTGGGTGCTTATGTGTGGGGGAGTACCCATGTGCATTTGTGTGGTGGCCAGAGGACAACCTCAGGTGTCAGTTCATAGGTACACGACACTGTGTGTGTATGTGTGTGTGGCAGGGAGGTGGGAGACATGGTCTCACACTGGTTTGGAACTGACTAGCCAGTGAGCCCCAGGGACTCTCCTGTTCCCACCTCCCTGAATTGGAATTATAAATCACACTAACATATTCAGCTATTTAATCTCTAGCTTCTAGAGATTAAATTCAGGCCCTCAGATTGCATGACAAGTACTTTACTGATTCAGCTTCCTGTTGGTTCTTGATTAAGTCTGATAAAATCCCAGCAGCCATTTGGGTAGGACTGAACTAGCCATGACCCTAATGTCCCAGCTGCTACAACATACTCAGTGTACACACTTTCTCTGCAACAGAGAATTCTTATGTCCCTAAATAAACTATTGGCTTTTCTGATATTCAATTTGGTGGAAAGGTATTATCATATTAGACTACTGAGTCCCAAACCGTAAATCCTTTTCCTGCCTTGGTTTTTCACTCTGAGATCAAAAGAGCCAAGAGAGCCTTCTGCAGGTTAGTGTGTGTCCTAAAAGTAAGAACTGACAGTAGGAGATGTCCTGACTCTGGTAAGACCACAAGTTCTCCTCTGCCTCCATCTGGCTCCCATGGATAATGTTCTCACTTACGCAGCCTCCTTTATCAAGGGACCAGCCACAGATCCTGTTGTTCTGACGAGATGGTCACAGCCTCCTGTGAGAAGCAGAGGTCACCTGTGTTCTGGAAGGGTGCCCCTGCATGGCCCTGTGTGCTCCTCCCCCAGGAAGTAAATCTATGCAAATCACAAGGTGCTTAGCCTCACTTGTCCAGCACGGGTGCTGTGAATCTGACCATCACTGCGACTTTAGGATGGGAATCCTTCCCTTACACCCAGAGTGAATAGAAAGGAAGGGACCAAAACGGTTGCCCTGGGAAGGAGGCCTTAAGTCTCTGCTCCTGGAAGTTGACCTTTGCACTCTTCCCACCGCTTCTCAGTACCACTCCTAGGACACCTGTGGGAATGGCTCTGGAGTCACCGCAAAGAATGAACAGAAGCCAACAGAGCAGAAGTGAGATGTAATTCGGAACAAAGAAATAGACATCTTTGGGGTGTCAAGATCACTGACGACAGGAAACTGATTCTAGAAAGCAGGTTAAATTGATCTGATCCACCAGCAGGTTCATTCTAGGGCCTATACCTTATTCTACTGTTTGTTTGTTGTGATATCAGGTGACAGGTACCAGAGCTCTACCATCTGTGTAGGAAAACAAAGGGTGATGAACAAGAAAATGGATGATAACTAATACATACGATCTGGTTACAGAAATAGACTACCACCTCCCACCACTAAGCTCACGGCAGAACTTCAATCAATACCCTCCGGAAAGACCACAGGATCAATGATGAGGATAATTTAACAGAATTAAGAAGTGGCTTTAGGAAACAAAAATAAGAAAGTCCACATAACTGCAATAACTACCTTATAGGTTGCTTAGCAACAAGATATAAAAATGATATATAACGTCACGAACTTAGCTTCCCAAACAGAAACAGCGCCCTGCCTCGGCAGTGCTATAATATACTTTCACCAGCTGGAACTCCCCGGGGACCATTACTGCTGCCATTTTCCATACCACACTCTTAAACAATCATGTGTTTCTGTTAGTGCATTAAAACACTGGATTGACTTAATGGCTACCCAGCGATACTGCAGCCACATGAAGAGAGGGGTTTTATTCTATTTCCTTCTGCAGATCAAGGTTCATTCCATGATCAGGGGAAGCCAACAGGCAGTGAAGGGTATGCATCCAAACCCAGGGTGACAACAGGGAAAGACACATGGTTTGTCTCTGTGTGTTTTGACGGTGGACAGGAAATAATGTTACTCAAAGATTTTTTTTTTAAATCACAAAAGAGACGTTTCTAGAGCACAGACAGCCTTTGAGGTTCCAAGGCATATCTTAGGACACGGGGGCGGGGGGGAGGTACAGCAGAGAGGAAAGGTAACAGCGGAGGTTTTAGGAGACACAGTGTTGAAGGGGTGGGGATTAAAGTGTCCTGCTCTCAGAGGTGATGGGGTAAGGTGGGAATGGAAAGGTTTTTGCTTCTAAGGCAGCTGAACCCCCCAGCAAGTAGGAAAAGGTGAAGGCGAAAGGGGGTATCACACTCACGGCTTCATTCCGTCGTGCTATGACTTTAAGCTCATTTTACAGAACCAGAAAATGAAATAAGCTCATGGACATTATGTGACTTATCCAGAGACACTCAGCTAACAAATCATGGAGCTGGAATTCAAAAAGCTGTCTTCAAAGGTTCTGTACGCCTAGGGGCAAAGGTGGCTATGAAAGAAGGTAGTTGTGGGGGTTGCCAAGCGAGGGAGAAAACCTACTTCCTATTAACATGAAAGCAAACAAAACCCAAGCCCTTCCTCAGTAAGTCCTGCTGTACCTGTGTGCACACTGGACTTAGAGACCTCTGTGACTTTTGTGAGCTACCTATTCACTGTTATGTGTGGTCATTAACTCTGTTAACATAGGCCTGTATGTTCTGCTTCAAGACAGTGTTCTGCTGAATACAGCACTTCATTCAGGAGCTCTCCAGTAACTTATGATAGACCACTTGTGGGTAGGACAAAGGTCACTTCATTTCATAACATCCCTAGTGGATGAATCTATCTCACCCACAGTACTGTCTTCAACATCTGTGGTGGAGTGTAGTAAGTGCTCAGTAAGCATGCCCAGATGAGTTTTTATACATCTGGAATCCAAGATCTTCCTAAAATACTGATGGTCCTCTGCATTTGAATCCATACTGGTACCTGTAAAACAACCTCACAATGATAAACAGATCAGAACTATGGTCACTGGATGCTAATCTGGAGTGGAATGCTCAGTGTGAAGAGCGGGTGATTAGAGGCAAAGATAACTTAAAGGCAGCTGAGCATCCTCCTAGTTGCTATGCAACCCCATAAAGTCCTGCATATCCCCTGCTTCCCTGGCCACTAACTTCACCACACCTGTTCCTTCACCTAGGAAATCATTTTAACACACTGTCAGGCAGTCACCAAGTATTTATGGAACACCCACAGGGCACAGAGCAATAAACTTATGGCTTACTTAAGTCAGGAAGTGAAGTGACAGCAAAGTGGAGGATTAGTCAGAAGGCCTGGACAAACCAGGCCCAAATGGAGGCATTAGGCTGCTAATCCTCCAGCGGACTGGGGTGAGTGTTGGCTTTGGTGATTTCTTAAGCAGCACCTGATAGATCATGCTTCTTTGCACTAGTCAAGCTGTGTGCATGCGACTTCACACCTCTGAGGCTCAAATCACCTCCAACATAGTGGGCTAAAGCAACACGCATTTATGACCTTAGACATGAACACCCAGGTGTTGGCAGGGACATTTTCTGTACTGGAAGCTCCAGGGGAGAATTTCCTCTTTGCCCCTTTGCACTCCTAGAGGACAAATACGTTACCTGGCTTATGCCCTATCCTTTCTCTTCAAAGTCAGCAAGTCTTCCTCATGTTCCCTCCTCTCTGGTTCTATTTCTACACTATTTTACATCCAAGGATCTTCGCAACGATACTGCATTTAGAAGACATTCCAGGACCATCTCTAATCAGGTCAGCTGATTAGCAACCTTAGTTCAAGTTCTCACCCTGTAGATTACACGTGTCTACATGTTCTGGAGACTGGGAGGAGGAGGACAATATCTGCCTGAATTTATCTACTGAGATTAATGAAGGGCCACACATTCTATGGGTACGAACCAAGGACCTCTGAGAAGACTGTTTATTCCTCTGAGAACTTAATGTTCTAAAAGGAAGGTGATAAATACATAAAGTATTGGTTGTAACCAAAAATAGCCTTACATATAAAACATGACTCACCATCTACAAAGCACTTTGACATCCATCTCTCTTGTGAGCACCTCATACCTACTCTGCAGGACAGGTAAAGAACATATGATTAGCTCTGATTTGTAGACAGGAGCACTGGGGTGAGGGAGGATTTTTCATAAGGCCATAAAAACAGCAGATTCCAACCTAGGGACTCAGACATCTGATCCTACGCTCTTTCTGCTCCCTACTCTACGAAGACCTCATGGCAAGTGTCCCAACGACTATACTGCCAAAACCAGAGGTCCTGCTTCCCTTCTGAGAATAGAGAAAGAAAACAAAACAGATGTGAGGTTGTTCAGAAACTTCAACATATAATTCATGCTTCTTCCAGAGCTGAGGTTCCAGGCACCAGATTCCCCATTCATCAGTCCAAGGCTCACCGCTAGTCCACATCGTGGACAGTGAGAGGATTAGAAGGGTTGCTTCTACTGTCACCATGGCTGAGAACTGGAGATGTGGTAAAAAGACAAGCATCCTTGTTGTAGGTTTCCAGTCTCTGCATCCCTAAATGAGACTAACACCACTACACAGTGGCTTTGGCCTTATGTGAAAAATGGTTACTAGGCATATATATCCAGATAAGTTTACATCTCACCACCTCTTATAATATTTCACTTAAGTTTGCCATGCTTTTATTTCCCCACAAAGCTTCATCATTTATATGGAGAATCCACGATCAGAAATGAGTTTGCTCTCCCTTGGCTCTCCCAGGGTGGCCACACTCTCTTCTTTTAGAAGGAGGAGACAGACCCAAGAGATGCCATGATGATGAGTGAGATGTGACCAATTAGTAATCAGGTAAGATGTGTAGAGAGGATGGCAGAGGAACAGTTGTTACTCTGGGTTTTTTCCCTCTCCTTTCAAGAAGTGGGCTACTGAAGAGGTGGCCTGCAGTGGCCTCTACATGGACGAGATCACTCCTGGGGTGAAACATTACTGTCTCCCTTCCCACAGACCCTGAGGGTGAAACAACAGCAGAAGCCACAGATCCACCAGCACCTGCTGGCCCTTCTTGATAAAGCCACAGGGGACTCAGCTGTGAGCAGCCTCTGGCCACAGCATCTTTTCAATGTAAAACCTGCTAACCCCCAGGACCCCCAGATGCTCAGTGTACACATCCTTCGTGACTCCCATTGGCAAAGGATATGGAAAGAGACAGCCACTGATCCAAAGGAAATATGTAAGTGTAAACATATAACGGGAAGTCGAGTGTAACTCTCTTAATTGCCTAACACAATTCCCACTACGTGCATAAATTGCCATTCCCATTAACAACACCATGAATAATAATCAGTTTACTTTCTGACTTGTATCTAAATATACCTTCTATATGATTTCATCTCTTATGCAGCTGTTTAGAAGCAGAACGTCTAATTACAGTTCCTATTAGTCAACATTAATTTTCCCCCCTTTTGCCATGGAGCATATGTAATGACTGATTTTCTAAAAACAGAATTTTTTAGCATATGGAACAAATCGTGTTATTATTAATGCATTCCCAGATGACTCTGCATTTCAATTCCCTTAATTATTTAGTCATTGCTGATTATGTCTTTTTACCATTCATTATCCCGTTTCTTGCAACACAGGCAGTTTATTCATTAAGTGTCGAAATGAAAAGCTTGACCTCCAGGAAAAAAAAAAAAAGATAATCAGGGAAACTGACATATTTTTAAAGGCCTAAGTGTCCCCTCTTGAACGTTTTCAAGCTGCAGGATGACATGCTCTACTCGAGTTTTTCAAGGGCATCCCTAGGCACTAACAGCACTGCTGGAGGCAGAGTCTGAAGGAGAATCAAGACGGAAGGTATGGAGCGACTCACATGAGACATCACAAAAGATTAGGCCGTGACCTTAGCTGCACCACCTCCACGTTCTCACTTGAAAAAAAAAAAACATTACAATACGTGTCGTCGGTTGTTAGACCGGTTTTATTCAAAAGCTAACACGATGTTTCAAAAATAGTTAAGCAGCACTGAGGAGCCAAGGACAAGAAACATTTACTTAAATTAAAAGAGAACGAGCTCTTAATGAGGATTCATTGTGTCCGCTGGCTGATCCCACTGACGTTATAAAACCCGACTTTGACCCTGACTATTTAATAAGGCTTGGGTACTGTGATCGCCATGCAGATGCTGGCTCGTTATTTCTGTGAGGTCTGTGTACCCCATCTGAAACCAAATTTACTGCAAAGATAAAACAGCGAAGGGAAAAAAACATGAAAGGAACAAGATGGTCGAGAATGTGAGGAAGCCAAAGGAGGTGAGGCATGTCAGCTTCTATTCGGATAGGGCCTTAACGAAGCTGTTAATTTGGGATGGAGGAATTCATAGCAAGATTATCTCCGGGCTTCCCCAGCTAGATAATGGGCACTATATAGCAGCCCGCCCTCGTGTGGAACAACTGGTAAACCTTTGATAAGGCCTGTTTATCTTGTTGCCAAACACGAGCCCAGATGATGGTGCCAGAAACGAGTGCTACTGAGCATGATGTTATGACAGAAAAAACAACAAACACCAAATAATCAAAGGTGAGTAGCGAGCCTGGGCTGGGCGAGACTTGCAATGAAGTGAGGGGAGGGAGAGTACTAGACAAAGTCGCCAGAGTGCAATGAAACTTTCCCTTTGCCCACGTGGTGAAGGGAAGGAGGACAGTTCCTCAAAGTCTTTGTTTCCTATTTCACAGTTTCTCATCTGACTCCGTCCTATGGCTCTCCTCTCTCTGGTGAAACCACCTGTATTATCTTGCATGCTGTCTACCTTTTCTTTAGGAGCAGTGGATTAACTGTGGTCATTTAAATAGCCTGTTTGGAAGTTCTATTATCCCTGTCATATCCGATGCTGGTGGGGAACGCTGCTTTGCCTCCCTTTCTCCCCCTTTCGGATGCCTCTGCACATCCACCCTCCCAGACAACCATATTGTCATATCAGTATATACTGACGTAAGCATATTCTATGTTCTGCCATGAAACCTTGCTCCAGTTGTTTTTTGTTTTGTTTTGCTGTAAATGGAGGTCTGTGTTCATGTATCCAGGAAATGAGCTACATGTGAGTTCCCTCTGGGACTTGCAATCAGCCTCCCCTGTGGCTCTGAAACCTCCCTTCACACGGCTCTCCTACTTGCACCTCGCTGTTATTTTGACTCAGTATCCAGGAGTCCGGTAGGAAAGATATTGCCTATGCTCTGATTGCTACTCATGTGTCTTTGTTAAGCATTCTCGCCCACTCTCCAGGTAGGAGGCAATGCACACTGCAATATCCCACCCTTTTCTCCCATCCTTCCCTGGTAAGGCAGGCTTCCAGCAGGGCCCCTCGAAATGCACTTAAGGTACCCCTCCTGCTTTTGTGTCCTAAGCCTGACAGAGGAGATGAGTCTGTGTCTTAGCAGAGGCTGGTAGCTGGTAGTCCCCCTCCCTCCGCAGCAGAGGGATGCAGTTCTCCAGGCTGGCCTTCTGTGTCCCTTCTGCAAGCCAAGGCTCTGATCAGAGGGAGAGAGATAGAGGAGATGGGTCTGGATGGATGCTCCCAGGTGAGTGTCTCGGGTTTTCCTAGGTATCTACTACAGGTGCCAGGTAGAGACAAAAACTTCCAGAGGCAGCAAACCTTCCAGTATGAATGGCCCCCAACTGTGAGGCCACATTTGACCTTTAGCAAGTATTTCAGAGTTTCTAGCTGGGTGTCTCACCAGTGTTGTGGCCTTGATGAGTGTCTTATGTAAACACCACTCAGGTTTACCCCAAAACTCCCCTCTCTATAGCTCAGGCTGTTTGCTCTGTAACTTAAGTTCTCTTATGAGTTTTGTAAAAATTGTCAAATTGTTAATGTTCTGGTCCTCTGCTCCCCCCACCCCAAACTTACAGTGAAATTGGTGCTCCTACAGGCAGTCAACTCTAAAGTGAAAGACTGGTAATATTTTGGGAAGAACTTTATGAAGTTCTGTGCAGTTAATTCCCTTTGATCTGTACCCCTGGCAGAGACATGCTGACCACGGTCGTGTCAGCAAAGAAAATCAATCATAAGACACTACTTTCAATGCTGAATATTCATTTTCAACGCAAACACAGGTCAACATCATGAACTAGTCACACAGATGAGAGTTGCCAACAAAGATAAAGACAAACTTGGTAATTTTAGACACTTTTTAGTTCCTATGAAGATATAAATTTTCTGTAAGTAAAATTCTACAGCTCCCTTAAGAGACAAAAAGCCATCAACCACCTGTCAAAAAATGGTCCACCAGGGGGTGCAGTCTGCATTGATTTCTGTTACTCAGGGTCTGGACCTGAACTGTGGTTCAAAAAACCACTTTGCAAAGAAACATTTACTGCTTTGCAATTAATTCCAAGAAACTCTATTCTCTATGTTTTATTATCTGACAATCATTTTCAAACGATTACTAACACTGTTGTTTTGCAAATTAATGCCAACTTGTAAAGTATTTAAATTCCTTAGAGAAGTTTGCATTAATGTTAATTATTACCAATAATCACTAATGCTCAGCAAATAAAAAAAAATCTAGCGAATATCATACAATTGGCTTTTCTAGACTGAGATTTCTTTACGTGAACTTCATTTCTAATAAATCAGAAAACAGTCATTTTAACAGTAAGAATGTTAGCAGCTAACAGCCATTATTTCCACCATAAAATTTTATTTTGGTCACAGGTTTGCAAACTGGTTTACCTCCAGAAGCACCTATCAAGAATGAAAACCCACTGTTGGGCATGTCGGTTCAATAGGACATGTGACTCTGCACGTTTATCTAGCAGGAGATGTTACGGCCATGCGCAACAACGAATAAGAACAACAGCTTTGCCGTGGATAACGTGCACCACACCGCAATCCATACTGTGGGCAACAGAGCCTGGGCTTCTGCACCACAACCTCACTCGCTGTCTCCTCTGCAGAGGAAACTGCTATCCAGTGTTGCTTTTCCTAGGGCTAACATGAGTAGTACTACTTACCACAGAGCTCACAGACGGTAGGACCGCCTAGGCCACCGCAGGTAACAGACTGGCGTTTAAAGTTGTGCTGCCAAGTAACTAGCTATGTTTGCCCTGAGCCGATGTATAAGGACTATCAAAGGTGTCTCCATGCTTGCCAGGCCCCTTTATGTGATGGCTTACGTAACCAAAGCCTTAGTCCCATCTCATAGACAAACAAGCTAGCTGCTTTTTGTCCCACACAGATACAGCAAATGCAGCCATGACATGTTTTCATCAGGCTGAAGGGAGTGAGGTGGATGAGATCCAAGGGTCTTGAGGTTCTTTCACTACAGTTTTATATAAAACCTACAAATACTCTCCCATATAGTTTACATCATCTCTAGACTACTTATAGTATCCAACACGAAGTATCAGATCATTATATTGAAGCCTTTGGGAAATAACGACATGAAGCAAGTCTATACACGCTTAGTATGGATGTGCCCATTGTAGGTCTAATATCACAGCTCAGGACAGTGACACTAGGCAGACCATATCAAACATTAATTACCAGGGAGAGCCCATTATCTGTGAAAAGGGGAGGCCACAGGGGCCCACACCCACAAACCACATGCCTTCAGTGAAACTCTTGGTGCATATGGGAATCCAAGCTGTGGGGCTTGCCTTCTGAATCCTTCCTATTCCCCCACACGCATGTGGAGCCTGGCTGTACTCTGCATGGTATAGAATGGTCCCAGGCTGGATGGGGGGGGGAGACTGGAGTTTAAACCCCACCTCTGTCTGCTACTCTTTCTACCTCTCTCTTTCCACCTGGACGACTGGGATAACACTACATGAGTGAATACGGTAACTGATGGGACATTAAGCCAGAATGCAGGAACCAGTGGTTCAGGCTTCCAATAATGGAGCTCATTTAGTCCAAAAAAGCCTTAGCTTTTAAGGAGAAGAAGGTTACTTAAAAATATTGGCTATACAGGCTCCTTTCATGTTTAGGAGTGAAAGGTCTAGTCCCTGTCACTCGAGGGCCTGTGAGTTTTCCTGACACTAAGACACTCGGCTTTGGGAGGGGATGGAGGGATGCTAATACCCAAATGATTGCTACTCTCATTTCCTAAACATTCCTTCTAATTTACTGAATATTTCGTTCTCGGCCTTTTCGGTTGATTTTCCTCCAGCGGCATGTGATTTTGCTTTTGATGTGGCACACATTTTAAAAACGCATTATTCCACAGAGGAACCCCGCAGCCCCTGGAGCTGATACTCTGTCCCCTGCTTCTTCTTAACAAATCTCCCTTTGTGTTCTTTTGTGCTGAAGTGATTAATCATTTCACTATCCAAGGGCTGCTGACAATCTTTCCAGATGACTCCAGCTACCATGACCTCTCCCCCCACCCCTAGCATCAACACTTATTTCTAACGCTCTAGGAACCTGCTTTGGGGTCTTTATTCATACGCAGTGGGCTCCCCCTTTCATACAACAATACCTAGCTCCATTTTCATCTCTTGTCTTTTCTCCCCCAAGAGTTCAGGGCTCAGGGTGTGCAAGGGGGTAGCGATGGCTTCATTGAGCAAATGAGAAAATTGGAAAGTTAAAAAGTCAAGATGATAAAGCTTGCTTTGCAGAGCGGAAGGGAGGTTTTTATCTCGCTGACCGCAGAGAACCTGTTGCTCCTCCTTTTCTGGGCAGTATCATTCTCAGGCCGCACGATGGCTGAAGGTTCTCTTCTCCCTCTTCTGAGCTTCAGTCCTCTCTGAATACTCTGTATTTACGTCCAGCCTTGGCCTCCTCAGGCTCTTAATCTCTGATTTGGTTTCCTGAGATGCAGTTGGGTAGGATTTGGGGGCTGGTAATTTAAACATAAGTGTTCAACAGCAATTTAACCTAACTTTAAAAGCCCATCTGTTTTGTCTTCTTACAGATATATGCTGTTAAGCTGAATTTTAAACGCATATTTAGAGAAATGACCCAAAACTGTTATCCCGAGAGATGAGAAAGCTAAACTCTGAGAATGAGTACACATATCTGATTATTCTGCAAATGTCTGTCAGGAGTAGATACAGGGTAATTTAAAGTACGGACTTTATATGTATAATAAATCTATACTTGAAAATATTAAAAAGTAGCCATGGTCTAGTGTATTGAATCTATTGTATAATAGATTAATAAAAGGCATGTTCTGAAGTTCTGGGGTCTTGGTTTATTTGTTTGTTTGTTTTAACCTAGGCTCTTGTGCACATGAGGCAAGAAGTGAGCTGCACTCCAACCCTCTGATCTTAATATTTTAAAGCCGATTTCATAAGCCTAATCAATATTCATAGACAGACACCTGAATGTGAGAAAAAGAAAACCCTCTATATATTAATTTCATAGAACCACAAATCTCTAATTATTTAGAGTTACCATAAAAAGTAAATACATTATGATGAAAACTTTGTTAATAAAAGAAATTTGTAACAGTAAACAGGGAACTGCCCATCACTTTCCATGAAATCCCCAGGAGAGAGAAAAGACTGATAAACAGCATGTAGGGACAGGGAAATAGGACAGTTTGTGTTAGTATACAACAGTCCATTCTAAACCAGCAACCACAGACACAGTCCGCTGACATCCTCAGAACCCAACCGTTCTGAGGAAGGCAGTCTTTCTGGGAGACACTAGCCAGAAAATGGAAGCACAACCTTTTTCTAGGAGTTCTAAGATACAAATGAATAGAGCCATGGACAAATGAAAGGAAAGGAACTTCATGTTTGATAAACATTTAATTAGGATAGTAAAGAAACCGGACACTGGGCTACCTGCTGGAAAATCAGGGGCTGTGAGCGCCGCTTCCTAGCAAACCAGAACAAAAGAATGCGCAAACGCTCCAGGCGTGTTGGAAACGTTCTGAATCAGTCCGAGTTGTGCTCACTGTTTCCTCGGTATTTACACTTCACAGCATCCAGTGAGCACAAGAAGAGGCGTTATACATCCACAAACCGAAATTAGCAGAACTTACTAATAACACATGGGTGCAAGGACAAAGGAAAAATTAGTTTCATAAGCTCAAATGAGCTAGACATCCATAAGATTACAGGAGCAGGTAAAGAATTTTGCCTGATTTAAAATACGTAATAGTTATCAGGATAGATGCCCTCATTTTCAAGTCTTCCAATTCTTCTGTCTTCAAGCTATCATTCTCTCTGTTAGAAATTATTTTTCAGAGATCTGTGTACATACAATGGTAATTTGCAGCAAATCAATGTAATTCTACAACCCTCAATTTGGAAAGAAAAAAAAAAAGTAACAGAGAACACTGCATGTGGTTTTCATAATAAATACATGTTTTAAATGTGAGCCCTGAGCTGATCGCTCTGGGTGGATGTTTTAATTTTTCCAAGAGATGCTTTGCATAGACCACATTAGCAGTGAAATCGCTGTGACTCGCAGCCCTTGATTCCACAGTAGCAACATGCTAATTAACCAAATTATCCTCGCAAACTTATTATCTTGATTTCTTCAACTTGTAAAATTCATTATCTATCAAAATGAAAAACCCAATCTCATAAAAGATAATCAAGACACAAGTGGCAGATACAAAAGCCCTGGGCTTTCCTGACGTGCCACACGCCGAAGTAATGGCTATATCCCTTTCTATTTCTGACCGCCGATCACTAGCAATTAATTTTCATCTCTCTTGCACTTCTGCGCACTGTATGCTGTGTGACGATTCTTCTACATACAGCGGTACTGACGGTCCTTAGAGAAGAACTGTTTTAAGGGAAGATCTCCTTAAACACTTTCATTATAGTGTGGGGAGACAACAGGGTGAAGAACAGGAACAAGTAACAAGCACAGAGTGAAGACATTCATTCATTCATTCATTCCTCTTTGTTCTCTCAGCATTTATTGAGCATCTCTTTATGTGGTGGTCATTGTGTCAGCCCTTCAAGACAGATGGACCAATGAGGGATAAGAAAGGCCACCATGTAACAAGTATTGCAGTATAAATTCAGGTTCTTAAGAACACAAACTTGGGTCTGGCTTACCTCACTCAGGATAGTGTTTTCTATTTCCATCCATTTGTATGTAAAATTCAAGAAGTCCTTGTTTTTTACTGCTGAGTAATACTCTAATATGTATATATTCCATACTTTCTTCATCCATTCTTCCGTTGAAGGGCATCTAGGTTGTTTCCAGGTTCTGGCTATTACAAACAATGCTGCTATGAACATAGTTGAGCATATACTTTTGTTGTATGATAGGGCCTCTCTTGGGTAAATGGATGGAAATAGAAAACACTATCCTGAGTGAGGTAAGCCAGACCCAAAAAGAGGAACATGTGATGTACTCAATCATATTTGGTTTCTAGCCATAAATAAAGGACATTGAGCTTATAATTCATGTTCCTAGAGAAGCTAAATAAGAAGGTGAATCCAAAGACAAACACATAGGCATCTTCCTGAATATTAACCTTCATCAGGCGATGAAAGGAGACAAAGACAGAGACCCACATTGGAGCACCGGACAGAAATCTCAAGGTCCAAATCAGGAGCAGAAGGAGAGGGAGCATGAGCAAGGAACTCAGGACCGCGAGGGGTGCACCCACACACTGAGACAATGGGGATGTTCTATCGGGAACTCACCAAGGCCAGCTGGCCTGGGTCTAAAAAAGCATGGGATAAATCCGGACTAGCTGAACATAGCGGACAATGAGGAATACTGAGAACTCAAGAACAATCGCAGTGGGTTTTTGATCCTACTGCACGTACTGGCTTTGGGGGAGCCTAGGCAGTTTGGATGCTCACCTTACTAGACCTGGATAGAGGTGGGCGGTCCTTGGGCTTCCCACAGGTCAGGGAACCCTGATTGCTCTTTGAGCAGATGAGGGAGGGGGACTTGACCGGGGGAGGGGGAGGGAAATGGGAGGCGGTGGCGGGGAGGAGGCAGAAATCCTTAATAAATAAATAAATTTTAAAAAAAAGAACACAAACTTGAAGCCTCTATCACAGACCTGGGGAAGGAGAAAGGTTCTAGAGGAAGTGCTATGTCAAGTAAAAAGGAGTCAGGTGGGTTTTTTTTTTAAGATAAGCAGGGCAGAATCCAGGAGTCGGGCGTGGGGAGTGGGGGCTGCAGTGGTGGTGACACCCGGGTAGAATAGGAATTAAAGTGTGGGGTGCAGGGTGGAGAAGCACGGATGGAATAACCATGCAGGAGTGGATCACAAAGGACTCTGCAATTCACATACAGAAATCTGACTGTCCTGAGCCTGGGGGAGGCGAAGGAAATGCATGTTTTGGAAAGCCAGTTCTGTCTGCACAGACCTGTTTGAGGAAGCAAGGGCTGACAGATCTGGGAAGAATTGAATGAGATGACAATAAGAGAGAAAAATCCAAGTGTGTTAGCAGTCACGTGACAGCAATAATTCACACGGGAGGAAAGGGTGGTAGAGGTGTGAGGTAAAGTTAAGGGAGAGGTGTTCATGACCCATGGAAATGTGGGTAGCTGGGCGGGTGAACATGAAATTCAGGACCCAGAGCTGTGTTCAAGTCATACATCCGACACCTACCAGCACTTGGAAGCCTTTATCAGGAGCCAAGGGATGGTAGTGTGCGAGAGATAGCCTAAGAGAAGAATGGCAGGAGATAACCCAAGGAAACCTGCATCCAAAATGGATATAGGAAGGAAGGACCACAAAGCAAGGAATAAATAAAGCAGGGTATAGTTGGGTGAGGTGGTAAAAGCTCACAGGTGCTGTGGTGAGCATCATCCCTGTAATTCCTGATGAGCATGCTCGGGGCCGCGCATGGATTTACAGATATGGTAGATGAAAGCTAGGCAGCCAAGGGGTGAAGGCAAACAAAGTAAAGCTGCTGAGAGACTGGCCTACCTAGGAGGGAGGGAGGGAAGAGCCCCAGGGAATGTGGCTCTGGAGAAAACCCGCTCCTTTCCTATGATTTAGCTGTTGTTGTACACTGAAATACTTTGGAACATTTACAAGTGTACTCTGAGTGCGGAAGCTAGCTGGGAGACCGTGGTTACAAGACAGTGGAAACGCTTGCTACCTCTTGAGTCAGCTTCAGCAGAGGATGGGGCTTGATCACAGGAGAGGATTGGTCCCAAGTGGAAAGAGAGCACAGAGAAGGTTAGAGGGCTGAGACAGATGAATGCAAGTGTCTCGCCTGGATCACAGGGCTACAGGAAGGTGGGGCCTCTGCCGGGTTCACTCAGAGCTGTCCTGGTAGCTAGGACTGCGAGAAGCTGAAGTCAGTTAGTCCTAGCACATCCAAGGGAGACACTGGTCTGCCTAGAACAGGGAATGTGAAGTGTCTGTACAAGTGAGGGCACACTGGGGCAGTGGGCACATCAAGCAAAGACGGCCCAACCTAGCTAAACCTTCCCAAATGCTGGTCACACCAAACAGTTCTTCAGTTTGAAAAGCTTCCTCTAAGCAGAAAGCCCAACAGATATGGGTCCAACATCTAAACAGATACAGAGCGTCTGGGGTGGCAAGAATCCTATGAGGAGGATGTTAGAAAAATGTTACTAAAGAGCTTCCTTGGGAGCTGGGGTTAAATTGGTTGTAGATTGCTAGTTAGCCCAAGTAGGTCCCTGGGTTGGTTCTATCCCAAACGTCCTTGCCCCAAAAAGGTCCCTTGGGGAATTGAGGATGAAGGTTGAGAAAATACTTAGGAGGATAAGGTAAGACTACCAGATGCTCTGTCTGGGAACATCATGCTGACAGTGAGCTCTAGTCGGGGGTGCCTTGAAGGAAGAGAGCATTGCTATGATCCTACCCTAGAAGGCAGGTCTGGTAGAAACCAGGGGCCCCACCTCCTACTGCATGGCATAGGGTCCATGGTATAGCCTCCACTGCTGGCTGCTTGGACATGCTACTGCTCCACTCCACAGACCTGAAATAACCCCGAGCAGCTAAGGCCAGTAGAGATACGGACCAAGCAGGTATGCTGGTCCAGCTAGCAGCAGAACCCGTCTGAGAAGATGATCTGACCTTACTAGGGCCACGCAGTTCACACGCTAACACTGGCGAAGATTCTGAGGGGCAGGGGACACAATGCTCTTAGGGGATCTGAGCGGTAATGGTACCAGGACAGAGCTTCGTGAGGTAGCCTTGGGGACCTATTTGCAAGTGCAATCTGATGGGATTTCTAGGTCGGAGTGAGAACCGAAAATGCCAGGCAGAGAAGAAGTGGGCCACAGATGAGGGCTCCTTATGTTGGGGGTTGTCTGACACCGAGTTTACACACACATAAACACTTCCCAGATATCTCTGCAAGCAAGTGCGATCTCATCTGTCTTCACAGTTCAAGTGCTGACGTCACCTTAGCAGATATATTCATGTCTAAGATGCTTCTTGATTGGGACCCTAAGCCTTCTCAATGCCTATGATACAATAACTCTAAAGCTGATGTTCTATGTTGTAAGTTTAAGAAACTTTCACTTATCAATTTTTTTTTATGTATATGAGTGTTTTGCTTGCATGTCTGTGCACCGTGTTCATGCCTAGTACTCATGGAAACTAGAACAGGACATCTAATCCCTTGGGACTGGAGGTACAGATGGTTGTTGAGTGGCCATATGGGTGCTGGGAATTGAACCTAGGTCCTCTGGAAGAGCATGGATGCCGTTAACCATTGGACCATCTCTGTAGCCCCCGTTATAAAGTTTTCAAAGTCTGATGAACATATATAGTTATTAAACATATAAATGTTCTATGTTAAATAATAAATCATTAAGAAAAATAAAATCAGGAACTAAGGATGTGGCCCAGTCAGTATCAGGAGGCTTGCATAGCACTGGCAAGGCCCTGGGTTCCAGTCCAGCATCTTAAATTTTCACTAGAGAAGAGCACTTGAATGAAACCCATACTGAAAACAGATTGTGGGGGTCAGGGGTGCAGTTGTATAGCTTGGAACATACTTGGCAGGTGCAAGCCCCTGGGTTCCCTAGCAGTAAAATAAAATTTGTATAAACATTGCATAATGTGTAAATCAGTAAAGACACACTACCCCTTTAAATGTCTATCATTTCTTTGTTGTAAAAAGAGCATTTGAAATTCTTTCTCTAACTTCTTCTGTAATATATAATGTGTCATCCTATTGCATGACACAACACCAGAATCTAGTTCCCCTAAAACATATGTTATTTTTAACCTGTCAATTCAAAGAAATGAAATAAAAATAAGTGATGTCTTTGAGGGTGATTTGTACGTTTTAAAGTATGACTTCCTACTGTGATTTTGTCTGCATTAATATTTCCTGCTCTACGAAGACAACACCGCAGCGGTAAATCTCACTTGCGGGCACAGACAAGTCTGCTTACTTCCTAGAACACATGTCTCTCACATGAGCACCTATTCTTCTGAAACTGCTCCCGTAAACACAGAAAAGGTAAAATAATGAGGACAGCCCGAGCATTTTGATGGGTTATAGGAAAGGCAATGGGTAGGTAGTCCCGTGGCCTGGGCAGAGAGGCGAGCCAGACTACCACTTCAGCTTCACTCTGACCCCACCATCTTGTTCCCTGCTGGCGGGGGCTGGACTCTGCAAGCCACCCTCCTCGGAGTGCTGATGTGGACCAGAGCACACCTCTGCTGGCTCCCTCTTCTGTTCTCTTCTACTAAACTGCTTCCCGCACCCACTGAGCCTCTCCTGTGTGCAGCAGGTACCCAGGACATCAAGCACACTGACTACTTTCTGCTCTCATATATGGAACACATATAAAAACGGAATTCTTCTGACGATGCAGTCATTACCGCAGTACTGAAATTCCCAAAGGGCGTCATAAAACCCTACAGCATTACTGCAAATATTGACAAACACTCACGAACAGACTGAGGTGCCTCCCCTTGCTAGGACAGAAACTAAAACCTCACTGCTGACATTTTCCTGGGTAACTAACTCTACCATCCAGAAGTGACTGCATGGTCCCTAACTGTGCAGCTGACAAGAAAAGAAGATATTGCAAGCTGACGCAGTATGTTCTCAGAAGGGGCTCCAGAACCCAGGGTTCCTGTGGCTTTTACTCCAAAGCCTATGGGGTCAGACCCACCTCTCTTATAGAGACTGAACTCCTTTAGAATCAGAGCGTAGCATGTAGAGAGTGGCCAGGTGGCCCTGCAATGAGTCACCTGGACATCCTTGTCAGGTGGGATGTAGTCCTTTATACAGGACTTCTGGACTATCAATGTCTTTTTTAAATTAAAAATTTATCTACAGATGTAAAGTGAAATATAAACATGTGTAAGTTCTGTCCTTAACATTCAGATGGCCCAGGACAAACAGAAAACATAAAATACAACACTATGAAATGCCTGAATTTATCCTTGCCTAGGATTATAGTTTGCTTTACTGAACTTTCTATATTAACATCTGTCCTTCCTTCCTTCCTTCCTTTCTTCCTTCCTTCCTTCCTTCCTTCCTTCCTTCCTTCCTTCCTTCCGTCTGTCCTCCCTTCCTCCCTTCCAAAATTTCCTTATTTTATGTGCATTGATGTTTTGTCTGCATGTATTTCTACGTGAGGGTGCCAGGTTCCCTGGTGGATTACAGACACTGTAAGCTGCTGCATGGGTATTGGGCATTGAACCGAGGTCCTCTGGATAGGCAGCCAGTGCTCTTAACCACTGAGCAATCTTTCCAGTCCCTAATTTCTTAGTCATGTTTCTTTCTTTCTTTCTTTCTTTTTTGTTTTTGTAGCCTGGCAGTATTGGAACTCTTTCTGTAGCCCAGGCTAGCTTCGAACTCACAAAGATCTGCCTGCCTCTGCCTCCCAAGTGTTGGGACTAAAAGTGCACGATGCCACTGTCTGTTTTTCTATAATAAATAATGGAATATATTAATATTATTTCTTGACAGGTCTCCCTGGGTTGATTTTTGTTATTGGTGGGCTTCAATTTGCCAAGAATTAAATCTTTAGTATTGGAAACAAATTAAAATATTATAAAAGAAACAGTACAAACTTTTATAAAAAGCCGCTCTGGCCTGCAGTAAAAAAGAGGTGACCTGAACCAGTTCTCCAAGTGACCCAAGCAAGCCACTGAAAACAAGGCATCTCTTTGTTTCTCATGTTCCAGTGGGCACAGAGTAGCTAATATGTTTCCATCTGGGGCAAGGAGCACAGAGATGTCTGAGCACAAGGCCTCTGTTGTCCTGCCACCAGGAGTCTGGCCATGTGACAGGCTGTATTGATGTGCATGCCATATGACATTGCTCGTGATGTGCAAACCTCTCCGGGGATGCTGTGTGGTGGGACCTTCAACTTTTGGAAAACTATGGGGAAAAATTATTTCCGTGCACTCGCATGAAGTCCATTCCATTATAATGTCAGGAAATGGATCCCTAGAATCTAAACAAGTACCGTTTACCCCCTTCATATAAACATAAGTATGCAACTCTACGCAACTCCCCACGATGGATACCTCACAGCGCACTAGAATTAAATTAGTGAGTGAAGATGATAGCCAGGAAGGGAATCTGTTCAGATGCTACACTCAAATAGGCTCTAAATTCAAACCAGAATCTCAAGCACTGGCCCCAGCACTTTGTGGGGGTGCCCTCAGCAACGCATAATCTAAAACCTTCACGTATAAACCTTGGGTATCCTGGATGCTAGCCCTGCACTCCTTCCACTATGTTGTAAACGGCTTTTATTGGATGAACAAATGGTAAAGCCATTCTATGTTAATGGATGGTGCTACAAAAGGCACTAAGGTACAACACCACTTGAGCCTCCCGGGGGGGGGGGGGGGCGGGGGGGGCGGGGGGGGAATACAGGACAATTTGTAGAACTGTCTACGGTGAGCACATGTCAGCCACGAGGGCCTCAAGCACTTACGGCCCATCGCCACAGAACTCAGTGATAATTTCGCCCCTGGATAAGAGAATTCTGTAACTATGCACAGATTTATTAGGTCCCAGGATTAAAATTCTCTCGGAAAGAATAAAAAGTAATTGTACTTTAGAATGCATTGTAATATCCACATGATTTGAAAACCGTCACCTCAGCAAAACTAAAGGAGGGGAGAAGATGCAGAAGTTAAGGGCGCTGCTGGCAGTGTGAGCATAAACCTGTGTGAGTATGGCAGGTGACGCAAGGCATGGTCTGGCGCGTTCATGTTGCCATCACGTGGAAACGGGAATCCCTGCTCCAGCAGAAGGCCCAGCTTCCTTCCTTCCAATCGCTGAGAGCTGGCCCTGACTCCCCATCCTTCTAAGCCTTTACCCTGCCGTTCTGTTCCACTCATGCCTCACTTCTGTTTACAGGAGGAATTTCCTTCCTGGGCCTTTATGTTCTTGTTTTCCTGGTTTCTAGCCTCTCTCCTAGAAAATGTAGTGGATCTGTGGTGTTATCAATTAGCTCAGCCATCTGCTGTGATCTACACTCACCTACCCGTTCGTCTCTGCTCTTCAGATGCCCCAAATGCCCTTCAACTCGGTATGTCTATAAATGGATTCTTCTTCCCCCTCCACCTAAAATAGGAGTAATCCTAAGTGCCCCCACTGCTCACCTGGAGAGCGCCCCTCCCAACAGCTCTGCTCCGCACTCTTTCAATGGTTTCCACCCTTACTGCCACGCCTGCTTACCTCTTCCCTTCACCTTCCATGGCTGTCAGAACAGGAAACGGAAATCACCAATGTGACCATACCACCCTATGGTCCTTCCACGAGACCTGAACACACACGCCTGAAGGGCCAGCACTATCCAGCCCCTCCTATCTCTATCCACCAACTTTCTAGTCACTTTGGTCTACCTGGTGCTCACAGAGCTCCGACGGGCTGAACTCTGTCATTTCCTTTGCTGGGGGCCCCCATCATTCCTCAGTCCACGTCCTATTTATCTTGTAACTACCAGGGAGACCAGCCTCAACCACAAGAAAGGTCATACAGCATATGGTAAGGTCACATCAATTCCTGAGAATCTGTCACAGCTGGTGTAATGTACTTCCTAACTGGATCTCTGGAATACTAGTGTCTGCCTCTGCTGGCAGGCAGACAATTCTACCAGGGTAAGGGGCCACATCTATTTAGCCCACTACCGTTTTCCTAGCTGCCTTTCCACACAGAAAGGACACGAGAACTCCAACTGTCATCATTTTGAGCCATTTTTAAGGCCCTCTGCTTCCTTCACCAGAGAGCACTATCCCTTAAACAGCATGGCCTCAAACAAGTACTCCTGACGGCCTTGACCACATCAGGTTTCCCCAAGTTAGTCACAGGGCAGAAAAGTTATGAAGAAAATTGGGCATTACAAAGGCTATCCATGGAAACCAGACCTCAAAAGGACAACCAACCCCAGCCATGACTCAGCAAACGTGGCATGGTGGCTTTTATGGTTTTCACTCGGAGGGTTCCATTCCTTTCCTCGGTCTCAGAGGGGTGCTGGTGTGTGTCAGATATGCAGTGTGCTGGGAAAAGGAGCCCCGTGCTTGTGCTAGGAGGAAAGATGACTGTGAAGAGTCACCAACTGAGTGAGGCAAGGGACAGCAAGAAAAAGGCCAGGTCTCACTGGGGACACAGCATCTTCCAGTAACCCCTCCATTACCAACTACCACCTGCCGCACCTGAAGAGTGTGGGACTTGGCTTAAGAGATTCCACCGGTGACTGATACCACTACCATTTCTCTAGTACAGGACTTCTCAAGGGTTCTAAGAGGAGGAGAGCTCAATTAATTCACCATCTTCTCATACAGGGCCAGTTAGTCCATCTGTGGACACTAATCCATCGACTCCACAGCTCCAGTCTTCTTTGTGCCCCATGTGCATGGAGGGGGCTGTGGCAGAGGAAGCACCAAGTGGGGGGTTGTGAACCACTGTTGTAAGAGGGCTAGGAATGGGGTGGATGGAGACACCAAGGCTTTCCCTAGTTCTCTTTAGAAAAAGTCAAAGCTCTGAACGTCACTGAAGGAATCTGCTTTACTTAAAATGAGTTTCAACTTCCTACAGTGCAACTTTCTGATGTGTAAATTATGTACATCTTTCTTTCAAGTCCTGTCTACAGGTAAGAACAAAAAAGGCCAGGGCTGAGCAGGAGAGCACACAGCCCTGTAAGCCCAGCAATTGGGCAGTGGAGGCAGAACCGTGGATTCCAGGCTGTTCCGCAAGACCCCCTCAAGAGAGCAAGGAGGAAGATGAAAGGAGAGGGGATGACAAATGACAAATTTGTCCAGAACGAACCAAAGATGATATATGGAGGCATGTCGAATCACACAGGGGGAGAGTTGTAGACAAACACAGACAATACAACCAACCAAAGGAGTGTGGAGTCTTTAGCCCCAACAAGAGGAAAATAGGAGAGGTTTATCAGCATCGTATACTATCCACTGTTTAATCAGAAACAAAATAGGCAATATAAATTTTTAAAAATAAAATATGGACTCAATATAATTGAAGGTCAGAAATGAGGCTTCATGTTTTAAAAAACAGTTTTCTTCAGAGGAAAAAAATCATTATGAATTTTTAAAAATACTAACTTTCATTATTCTGACCAACTTGTGAATTTAGAAAGATTTATTTGTGAAGTAATACTTTTCGGGAAGAAAAATATCCATTTTTGAGAACAGTACGGGAAGGTATGAATTGTAAGTAATTATATAATACTACTGCAGTGTGTTGGTAATTCGCGAAGAAACACACAGGATGTCCAAAAGGTAGAAACATGTTAATGTTCTCCTCTTTACAGGAAATGACTACACCATCTAGCGTAATTTATTTTGGTGTTTTGCCCAGTGTGATATCAGATTTCTAAGAACTGTAAATTTTTAGGTGATTTCCCCTGAAAAAAAAATACGAGTGAAGTAAAACTACGGGTTGATGGCAGCTTCTTGATTATGAGTTGGAACACTCGGGAAAACATAAACACCGTGCAAAAGCCCAGCCTGTCCGTCTGTGTGTGAAACTGGCTTGAGGAAGGCAGTGGGAAGGATGGGCAAAGTGAGCACCAAAGAAATGAATAATGTGCAACACACATAGAAATACATCCCAGAAATATATTCGCACTATCTTAGGTCAGGCGCTCTGATTCTAATGAAGCTCAGGTGAACAATCACAAGGCAGCCCCGGCCTGACTCAGAACGTAGCACTAAAGGTTGCGTGGGTGATAAATGGGTGCATACAGATGTGAGTCCTGCTATATTTTTCATCTAACATCTGTGTTGGGTTTTTTTGTTTTTGTTTTTTGGTCATCTAGCTCATCACTTTAGCATCACCTCAAAGCAACAGGCCTGAGTGAGCTCCTAGAACCCTGAAAGGAATGGCCACTCCAGGAGGTGTCACACAGGTGACTCGGATGAGTGTCCTCAGACCAGGTAAACATCAAACAACAAACCATGAAGGAGCCCTTGAGTAATGTGGCCACAGGACTTCCTTGTGTTGGAAATCTGTGCGTGGCTGACACACGGATGCGATTTTAAAAGAGTATCCTTACCCGAATTATTTCTTCCACACAGCTGTTGCTCTCTCCAGATCTACTCTCCTGAAAGCAAAGGAAAAATAAATTAGTCTTGATCGAACGGAAGGATGGCCACAAAGAGGATGACAAGCAAATTTCCAAGTTAGTGGGGCTGGGGGGCAGGGGAGTAGGCAATCTTGGCCTAAGGGAAGGTTGAAGGCAGGGAGTGCTGATGAGGAGTTTGCCTGGATGGCCAGTGCTCACTGGGCAGTTCCCATTGTGCCTGCTTCCCCCTTCTTGGCAGGCAGAGCCACATGCATATGCATGTCCTCAGACTCTGCTCAGAGCTCTCCCGCTATGTTCATTTAAGTGGGGAAGTTCCTAGAAACACACACAAAAAAGCTCCACAGTTCCTGAGAGCCATCCACCCTGGGCTTCATTCAAGTGTGGAAATCACTGACTTTACCACAGAGCAGATCCAGTCTACCCGTGAGATATACGCCATGGACCAGATGGGTATGGTGGTTACCACAGCTTAAACAGAAGCCTAGTTCTTCACAGCCCTCAAATCCTACCTCTGAGAGGCAGGGTGAGTCTAAAACTAAATACCAAATGAGAGCAGCCACAATCCTCTGGGCACTGCCAAGTACGCTGGTGTCGGATCTCACCAGAGCCACTTGCTCTGCTGTCCTGCTTGTACCGGAGGCAGCTCCGAGGTGGTGGCCTCGGGTCACAGCTGATTGGAGAAGACGTTAAGCTCCATAGACTCTTGTTTAGTTACCACTGGTTACACAGCCAAGAGCAGAGGACGTGGTTTTATGGGAACATAAAAGCAATGAGCATCTACTGTTGGGTGTGCAGCCTGTGGTCCCAGGGAAGTCATTCTGCGGGTCCTGTAATTCAAGGGTGCCAACCACAGCATAGTGTGACATACCAGAATGGGACATTTTTGTGCTCTGTCAATCAAACTCACTGCCCTTTCTTCACAACTCCTTTTCCTCCAGGAACGCCATCTGTGCCTTCTGTAGTTTCTGTAGCTAATTCTGAAGCATCCGTTGGGTCATAGCTCACCCACAGTTTCCTCAAAGTAGATTTACTTGACCCTGGCGTTCTCAGTATATGCCCTGTCTCATCCTAGCCTCCTCACAACTGCAATTCAATACCCGGAACTATCCCCCTATTTAGAACACACCCCATGTGCAAAGTCTCTGTGTCACTCCAAACTGGGTATATACTGTCTATAATATGCATGTCAGCTGATGTCAACCTAAGGAAGGAATGAATGCATTTCCTTTCTGTGGTCCTCTTATTTAAACTTGTCTTTTGTGAAACGGTCTTCCTACACAGCCGAGGCTACTCTGAAATCTAGCATCTGCCTGCCTCTACCTCCCAAGTTCTGCGTATTATATTCATTACCACACCAGGACACTTCCTGATCTTCTGAGGTACATGAATGTACTTCATCAGAATCTACTTACTCTACAGAGATGGATGCCGCCTCACTTCTGGTCAGCATGTTAGATGTGAAAAAGTCTCACAGGTGACTCCAACTTCCTCTGACATAGGATTAATGATTTGTCTGCTTCTGCCAACTGAGGCCCAAGAAATTGACATGACTTTGAAAAAAAAAAAAAGCCCATAAATTACCACAGCATAGACTAGAGTGTAGGATGCCTGACGTGGAGCTGTAGGAATTCTGATTGACAGATGTTCCCCAATCGTAAGCACTGTCCTTGAAATAAGCCAACTCTCACAGCAGGCATAGGCTAATTTGTTTGAGAAACAGAAGCTTGTGGGTAAGAGCACCAAGGGCTACATAGAAAAGTCTCCATCAGGCCAGGGTTTCGTGGGCCCATGGAATGGCCCCTCTGGTGTGTAATGGGAAGAATTAGTGGTCTCATTTGGAAATTTTATCTTCAAACTCACAACCATTTCCCTTACATTCAAGTCTCCAACTGCTCTTCCAAGAGGACACGCTGACAATGCAAACACTAAACTCTCAATATACTTCCTATTTTCTACCTTAGAAACAATTAGAAGGGAAAATGTGGTCTCACATGACCCAGGTACTACAACAACTTACTGAAAACACTTCAAATTACACTTCAGGTTAAAGTCCTTAACGGAGCCTCCTCTGAAGGCAGAAACAGATCAAGAGACAAGAAGTCTGCTGTGATATGGTTTCCTAGAGATGTCAGAGAAGCCACGCCCACGAAGTCTCATCGACATGGCTGCCTACACAAGATCTGTACAAGAACCGCAGTGACAGACAAGCTAACATGGAAGAGGAAGTCTCATGGGGTCTTCACCCTAGACAGAGAACTACAGGGACTAAGAATGCTAAAGTAGGAGAAATAGTCGTCCCCAGAGAAGAGCACACCAGTTGCTAATCTCATACAAGTGGTCATCCCTGAAGGCATATACATACAAACAGCATCATATGGATTAAGCAGGTCATATTTATATATTTAGGAATACACACACACATTAAAGAATTAACAGCAATAAATTTGAGAGAGAGCAAAGGATGTAAGGAAAAGGTTAAAGATAGGAAAAAAAGGGGGAACAAAATAATTATATTTTAATTTAAAAAAAAATGAAAAAGTTCTCTGAAAATAAAATTTTAATTTCCCTCGCCATGATGTATGTAGGGGACCAACTGCTCTTCCAATGATGTTCCCTACTGCCCTCTGAGTTCCCACTGCCTTACTTTAGGAAGGGCACACAAAGAGAAACGTGTAGCGGGTGCACTGTGGAGCACTCTGTCCCCAATGGCAATGGACTACATAGGATTATGACATTGGTTCACCTTAACGGCAGTGCAAACCAGGATAGACACAGCTGACCACCAAGAGAAGGTAGCAAAGTGAGGACCAGACAATGGGCTTCCAATGTCTGTCTGAAGAAGTCCCACTCTTGAGTCAGAGTCTGAATAATCTGAGCAGAGTGACCCCCTTGTGTCTTCTGTGCAACAGTTCTCCTGAAAACTCAAGAAGGGTACCTCAAAAGAAGTACTCTACTGGCTTGGATCTTCAGGGCTCCAGAGACACTGGGGTGGACCCATGGGGCACAATATCGAAGCAAGTCTGATTCAAAAGGCACCCAAGAGTTCTTTCCCGCAAAATCAATGAGTTTGACAGGGAAATTATCATCCAAAGAAGTAAAGGGCTCCTCTATTCAAAATCACCACAGCAGCAAGAGGCAGCCAAGGCAGGAACCACACATGCCTTCAGCAGCCTCCTAGTGACTTTTCTATTCCAGGCAAACGTCCTATGCTCACTCCTGGGGCTGTCTATAGTGGAGCTGAGGTTCATGTTTCAAGTGGGGAAATGGAAGGATTCTGATAACATTCAGGTGAATTTCTTCATCTTTTTGATGCTACACATTATTCAACACTTAGCCATGGCCTATCAGTCAACTAACCTCCACATTATATACAAAGAAAAGGGAAGGGAAACCGGAGAGGAAAGGAAGAGTCAAAAGCCATTGTCCTTTCTAGCCAGTAAAACATACAGGAAGGGTATATATCCTCAGAAATGGGACCATGAAATTCCACTCAGCCTTTTCCAAATGCAGAGAAGGGGTAGGAAGGGGAGTAGGAGAGGGAAAGGGACAGAAAAGCTTTCTGCCTTTTGGGGGATCTTTCTCAAGTCTGAGTTCTACTATTGTGTGCTTTGATTATATTTACAGTGTGAAAACTTTCTCTGTTTATGAGCAAGGCTAAGACGTGCATGTAATTTACATCTCCAAAATTGTGTTTGCGTTTTTCCCAATAAAATCAGTGCTTCCCTTGGAAAGGTACCCACTGAGAAAGAGGCTGCACAATGTAAATTTTAATTACTCGGTATTTTTTGTTGTTGTTGTTGAGGTTTTGTGGCTGTTGTCTCATGCTGAGTTGCTGTGCTGTTGCCCCGTATTTACTGTGACTCTGATGAACCCCCCCTTCGTTTTTCTATCATTACATTCTGAAATCTGTCAAAACAGTCTCACCTCATTGAAACTCCAACTAAACTTCAATTAAAAGCCAGCATCCCTGGCCGATTCTCCTCCGCAGCCTTGGTTGTTACATGCCATCCCCGAATCCTACCGCTCTCACACACTGCACAGCCTGCCAGGGAAACGCGAGGACTGAAGTTCTGGGAAAGGAGATCTCAAGAGGCAGCCAGCAGCACCGTGTCCCTGACAGCCCACGGCCTTAATTACCATGCCGAGCACAGCACACTGGAAGGAGCAAGGCTTAAGGAGAAAAGGCTCCATCAAATCAGGGTGAAATGGCATTTCATGGCAGAGGAGATGAGCTGCACACAGGACACATTTTAAAAACAGTTTAACTCTTCATCAGACACATTGCAAGGAAAAACCTCACCACGTCTCTGACAGCAAATCCTCAAAAGACCCTTGAACATTTAGAAATTGTTTATAACACACACACACACACCCCTAAATATTCCTACAGGACAATTTAAAAAAATCTTACTACTTTTCATTTACAAAAAACCTGAGACAAAGAAACTGGGTATTCTATCAACACTATTAAAAAAAAAAATCCCGAAGATCTAAGCTAACACCAGGAAATACCACAACTCTGTGGGAGGCCCCATTTCTAAGATTAAGTCCTGGTGTAGCCCTCGCTCTGAGTACAAGATGACTGTGACCAATGAGGCAGATGACCCACAGGGTCTCAGATTTTGCTTCTCTCTGCCTATCTTGACATGCCACCATCCAGGGCTTTACTCTGCTTCCCTGTATCTGAAGCTGCAGAGCCAGTTTCATCTCCCCTGCTCAGCCTCCCAACCTCACCTGTGCTGCTCACCCATGCCCCTTCTGCTCTGCCATTTCCATGCAGCTCAGCCTCGGGAATCTTACCCAGTGTCACCACCAGCAGTGAGAGAGACAAGCAACCGCAAGATAAAAGGGGCGGAATAAAGGGCGATCATAAGAGGTAAAAAGAGCAACAGTGGAATTATCATTACCAGCTGAAGGGCAGATTGCAGAGTCCAGGGGTTCACTGCAGAATGAGGAAGAGACAGGGCACAAGCAGACCATCAGAGTAAGACAGTTTAGGAAAGAGGGAAAGAAGCAGGCCTCTCACGGTTGGAGATCCTCAACCCACCCCTGCTTTTCCCTAACAAACTAAGGGAACTACCAACCAAAAATAAAAATAAACTCATCTGAAAGGAAACAAAACGTTTGAACAACAAAAAAAATCACATAAGTCTAAAATGATAGATACAACAAACATAGAACACAAGTAAATAAAAACACATGAAATTGGAAACTTTTTGAAAAAAAACCTCATTTATAAAATAAGCACTTGGACTTAGAGGCCTGAGGCAACAAGTAACATAAAAAAATCACCTTCCAGCCAGGTAACTGAAGTATTTCTAAAGTTTTTCTCTTTCATGTAGAAATTTTTAGAGAGCAATGCAATTTATTTTTATTAAATTAGAAAGGAAGGAAGTCTCAATCTCACATGAAAATAAATACAAAACCCCTAATACATTATTAACACATATCACTCCACAAAACATTAGAACTAATGGTATGTACTCCAGGAATGCAATAGGAGTTTAACATTTAATTTTAGGGACCTTTGAAAGTATCATATCCCAGGGCAAATAAGTAAAACTGTGGTCAGCTAAGCCTGCTGAATTCTTAATCATATACTTGGTAAAACCTACAACGGTTTACTTTTGTTCTTAAAAATGGCAACTGACAAAATGGAAACCAGTGTGGAGAGGGTCCTCAAAAGGCTGAAAATCGATCTAGAACAAGATCAAACTGTACAACTCTTGGGCCACATGGTCAAAGGACTGGATACTACAGTGGCACTTGCTCATCCATGCTCACGGCTGCTCTACTCACAGTAGCCAGAACTTAGAAACAGCCCAGATGTCCATCAGCTGGTGAGTGGATAATGAAAAGTGGTACATTATACAATGGAGTATTATCCAGTTGTTAAGAAAAATAAAATTACGAAGTTTTCAGGTAAATGAGTAAGAGCTAGAAACAATTATCCTGAGAGAGGTAGCCCCGAACTTCCCACACCAAATATTGCATATTTTCTCTTTTAGTTGATGTTAGCGTTTAGACTTTAGATATGTGTGTTCCAACTAGAACAACTGAGAAGGTTAGCTAGTCAGAGACGAGGGTAGGGGTCTCTAGTTCTTCTTCCCAAGAAAGGAGAAATTAAACAAAGTATTATAAAGAGACAAAGGGGAAAGTAGATGAGGAGGATTAAGTGCAAAGGGTAGAGTAAAGGAGAGAATACGGGAAGAGCCAACCAACATCAAAGAATTTTAAAAACCATACAAAAAAACCTACAACTGTCAAAGCTTTCTAAGAAATATACACATATGAAGGGAATTTAAATAATGGGAAAGAATGATGCCAGCTAGACATCTTATGACATCAAGTAAAACAACCCCCCTGCAAGGAATGTATTGCATATTGCTGAGTCACTGATCAAATGGGTCCCATAGACTACTCCCCCAAGTCAAAAGCTATTGCCAAGGTTATAGATCATCCTTCACTATCTGTTAGTAAGATCCTACTGCACTTACTATGACACTGAACACGGAGAAAGTGAGTTAATACACAACTAGGAGCTTTACTCCAACTGACTAGCATTCATGGTGCTAGAAGGTACTTTGCATACTACCAGAAGAAAAAAAGTAATCATCGATATCATTCAGCTACAAAAAGTATACGGCCAAAATATACTGCATGTAAAATACTTTTTTAACGAACAAAGCTCAATGGTGCTTTTGTGTAATAGCATGAACAATTTTAAACTATGAAAATCTCATGCACTATACAAAGAAAAATAAATGAGGATTAACTTTAACAAGAAAGGACTAAGGTATGCACAAGAAAAAACTTAGGGAATCCACTGAGAGAATGAAAAATCATACTTGATGGAAGCAAATACCTTTGGACTCTAACACATAATGTGAAACCAAATAAATAGAAGGAGAAGAAAAATAAAACAAACTGCATTAGTTTAAAAAGATATAGCTAGGCATAGTGACTCATCACTGTAATACCACACTTCAAAGGAGTGTTGTCACAAGTTCAAGGCCAGCCTGGCAGGGTTGGGAAAGCCAAACACTATTTTAAAGTGTGCTACCAAGCAGCATCAGAGTATTACTTACAATGCACACGTCACTCACATTTATTTATAGAATATTCCCATCATTCCAAAGGAAAACCTCCCACAACAAACAGCATTGTTTTAATATTTTACTATACTAACAAATACACTATAAACATTACTAATCCAACAATCAGAAATTCAAAATGCTTTCATTTTTTGATATGATGTTATAAGTCGAGAATTCGCATTAGACCTCATGTAGGATCCAAGTATGTGCACCAAAATCACTTAAAATGTCAGGCTATGCATGTGAGTTTTATTTGAAAACGTAAATGAATTTCATATTTAGACGTGAAAACTGTCCCCCAAACATCTTGCAGACATTAGAAATTTTAAGACATCTGAACTCTGCAACACTTCTGGTCTGTTATATTTTGGGCAAGGGAGAATCAACCTATACTACCCTTTAAAGAATAAAACAAAGAAACAGTCTGGGCTTCACAAACAGTCTATGTTTATATAGCAAGTTACAGATACTCTACCTCTCATTATTGTGTTCAGAACCAGGCTCTAGCAAAGCACTTGGTACAACCTCAAGGGTACTTACTATATGATACCTGTTGAATGACAAAATAAGTGGCCAATATACTTATAAAGAAAGAGAGACTTTTTTTCCAAATCACAATTTCTGGGTTCTGGGGAGATGGTTTAGTTTATAAAGTATTTAACACAAGCATGAAGACCTGAGATTGCATCCCCATTTTCCATGTAAAAGGTCAGATGCAGTGGCATGCTTCATAACCCTGGTGCAGGAGTGTGAGAGAGGCAGACAATCTCCAGAAGTCACTGGCTAGTCATAGTGTAGGCCATCAGTGAGCTCTGGGCTCAGCTAGTGAGCCTGTCTTCACAAATAAAATGGAGAGTGACAGAAGAAGAAACTATCCCATGACAACCTTTGGTTTCTACATGTGTGCATACATCTATATGCACATATAAAAATGCACTCATATAAACACTATACATGGTCAAATAAAATAATAACAAATACCACGAAAAATTAAAGTTCTGAATATTGTAAAAGAAAAAAAAACCTGGGTGGTCATCTGTATCATGAGAGATGTCTTCACTTTCCTGTAAACAGTAACAAATGATGGCTGCTTTAAATCTTAATTCTTAGAATATCAACATTTATTTACTTCATTAAAATTAAACTTATACCTATTAGAACATACACTACTCATAGGAACTTAATTCCCTAATTCCCACACTGGCACCCATAAATCAAACCTTTCATGAGCAAGCAATATTAGTAAAGGGTTTCTGGCTGAACCGCCCCCTTGTGAAAACTTCAATTTGAAGTATCTTGAACAAGGGAAAGAATGTCGCAAGTGGCGAATTCCACATCTCCTCTCCAATGATGCATCATGATCAAAATGCAGGTACATAGACATGTTGCATAAGATTCTCTATAGTCTTTGTGTGTGAAGTACACAGCAACCACGAATTTCACTTAGACTTAGTCTCACCCATGCAACATCATCGTACATATGAAAATATTCCAAACTTTTTTTAAAAAAACAAATTATGCAACGCTTAATCCTAGTAATTTTTAGATAGAGAATCAATGATTTAATATCCATATCAGACTCTTAGCAACAGGATCAGGTCATCCAGCTATAGTTATATTTTGATAATGAAAGCTAATGATTTCAATCAATGCATGCATGCAAGTTTAGTGGTCTATCAGTGTGTTTCCCTTTGTCAAAAGCCTATTGATGTCACGAAGAAATAAGAACCAGAGATAGTGACTTTGCATCTCGGCCACTAGTTGATATAGAGTGCTTTTCTGTGGGGCCATGCTGGAAGTCAGGGTCACCTTCCACACTGCCCGGTCAACAAGGGGTAAAGAAATCACAAGGCAGTCATAAATGAACACTTGTAATCGACATCAACAAGAACATGACAAGACCTCTCCGTTCTTTCATCTCAAATCACTCCTCCCAGCGAGACCAGCAGGCTCAAGAGAGGTGACAAGACTGAGCCGTTCAACACTCCTCTCCAGGCAAGCCTTCAGGGAGACATCTGAAATGCACCATTTCCTATTTAGTGTCTTCCTGAATCTCATCCTGCCCCCAATTATCTATCAGCCTCGTAATCTAATAAAGAACAGATAATATGCTCTTTGTGAGCGTCAGAAGCTTTGCTGGTAGAACGACTCTAAAACACATCCACTTAAAGGATAAAGAAAAACGCCCAGGAAAACACATTCAGTTATCACTGGTCATCAGAAGCACATTTTCCTTCTCCAACCATGAAATTCTAAACACAGAGACTTGCAAGCTGGAAAGAGTAATCGAATGTGGCTGATGAAATTAGCCAATTAAAGAAACTTAGGACTACTCTAATTTGTGTCCCCAGGTTAGACATATAATCAATCCTCTTTCAGCCAGGAATGGAAACGGCACCGTGGAGCTGTGCATTTGACAGTACAGGCTGAAATTCTTATCCAAAACATTCTAACCCGGTTCAGGTTCAAATATTGTGCTAGTTGATAAAAGCAACCTTAGGAGGAAGGTTTATTTGGCTTGCATGCTATCGGTTATCAACAGGAGAGGCTAAGGCAGGAACTTGAGTCAGGAACCTGGAGTCAGGAACTGAGGCAGAGACCACACAGGAATGCTGCTTGCTGGCTACACTTTGTGGCTTGTTTTGTTTGCTTAATTATACAACCCAGGGCCTCCTGCCTAGGGGTGGCACCATCCTCAGTGCCCAGGGTCCTCTTAGATCAATCATTATTCAAGAACATGCTCCCCAAAATTGCAAAATGGGCTGTCTGAAGGAGACAATTCCTGAGCTGACATTCCCTCTTTCCACTGACAAAACATAAACCAGTACAAAAATACATCCATGAACTATGTGACCTCAGCAGTGGAACCCAAGACTAAACATAAAGTTCACTCATGCTTTGTTTACATTAATTTTGCATGCATGTGTATAGTATATGTGCACATGTGTGTGTGTCTTGTGTTTGCGTGTGGGTGCAAGTGTGTGGGGAGTGCATATGGAGGCCAGAGGACAACCTTGGATGCCATCCTCAGGAGTTCACCTCATTTGAGACAGGAACTCTCAGTGGCTTGGACTTACCCAATTACACTAGACTGGCTCACCAGTAAGTTCAGGGACTCTCCTGTCCTCACCTCCCCAGCTTCGGGATTACTAGTGCATACCACCAGGACTGGCATTGTCCCTAGGTTCTCAGGACTGAGCTCCTTACCCCTGTGAAGAAGCACTTTACCGACAATCTCCTTGGCCCTTACGTAGTTAATAATTTCCTATATTTTAACTCCAAGCTATCGTTGTGGAATTTTCCATTTGAGGCACCATATCATTTCTCAAAAAGTTAAGGATTCTGGAGCATTTTAAATTTCAGGCTTTTGGACAGATATAGGCCCCTATATTCTCTTTGGAGCAGTCCATTAATTTTATTTGATTATTTTTCTAAGCTAAATAAGACGCAGAGCACCCTGTCATATGCCATGGCTGCTGAGTCTTTACCTCCACTTTCCTTGACCCTCCCCAACAGGTCTCAGGTCTCTGTGATCTGACAGAAGGCTTCCTCTGTCTACATGACGTAACTATTTCTATGAATGCTCTCCAAGGAGACATGACATAAATATATGCAAAAAACAAATGAAAACCCTGCATCCAGCTGACGTGAGCAGAGGGCAAAGCCTGTCGGAGGGGAGAGTAAGAATTACTGGAGAACGAGACTGAGGAATTCACACCTCACATTGTTAATAGCTGAAAACCTGGCAGAAATCAAGTTTGGTATTCCTTATTCTCGTATCTAAATGCTTAGTATTTAACGATGCTACTTTTTGTTATTTGCAGCTTTACATTGCTGAGTCCATCACCATAGTTTTTTGCCTATTTGGGAAAGGATTTGCAGGTTACCAGTAAGAGTTCTTGAGGAGACAAAAACTTTTACCTTCTCCCTCTGATGTCTATGCACTGAGCAATTTCTGGAGACACAGTATGTGGGTCTTGACATGAGGCAAGTTTGTTTGCTTCTGGACCATGGGTAGGCTAGGAATTAGCTGGGCATTAATCATGCATTTCCCTCTTATCTGGCTCAGAAAGCCCCTGGAAGTGATTGCTCATCACTGAGTTTCCATGAAGAATGTCATTGGAGCAAGTCATCTTGTAGTCCTCTTTAGAAAGTCCTTCCCATCATGTCTTTCCGTCCAAAGCCTCAGGGTGAGATCTGGCAGAAGGGTTCATTCTGTCTACACAACATAACTATTTCTATAAATACAGCAATCTTTGTACCTCCATCCTTCTTCATGTAGCTCTCATTCCACGGGAAGAAGTTACCTTTAGCAAACCAAGAGTTTGCAAAGAAACAGACATCATACCATGGCATATGATACACGGATACCATGACAGCTTCTGTGTACATAGAAAGTGAATATCCTCTTTAATATCCCACTAACACCATAAGATCAGCTCCATAGTACACACAGAAAAAAAAAGCCATTTGCATAGGCCATCCTTCTTCTCAAGTCTTTGGCTTCTCTCTCTCTCTTTCTTGCAAGGGATGATAAGGCACACTGCAGCAAGAATCTTCAATCTCCAGGGGTTTGCTTCTGGACCATGTGTCCAGCAACCACATTTACCCAAACCAAAAATGCTAGGTACAAAAAAAAAATCTAATTGTTGTCCTCCTAATGATTATGTTGCAATGATTTAACAAGAAATGAATGGCTTCTGTAAAACCAGCAAGAACAGCTGAATTAAGTCAGAAAGAGTACATGAAAACTGTCAAGGTCCTTCTCTAACACCATGGCTTAAATGCTTAGAGAAACAAAGGTAATTCCACTATCTGCCGACCTTTCTCTCAACACAATGAGCATCAAAGAATAAGAGGAAGTTTGGGACTTGATTTCTAGCACTGAGAAAACAATGGAATGTAAGAAAGTTTCCTTACGGCTGAATATGGACACTGAGAAGTTAAGTGGGAGTAAACTGAATGACAAGGAGTATCTAACTTATAGCCACAGGGGACAGTGGGGAAGCCTGCAGGGCAGTCTACAGAGTAAACATGAGTGAGGCCAGCCACTGCTCAGGCAGAGTTTAGAGTGTAATTCCACAACAAAAACAGACACAGAGCAAAGCTTACTTCAATTTGCCTGGCCTTAATTGCAAAGATAAATCAGAAGGGATTTCATAGCCACTTTAAACGGCAGCTTCACCAACAAAAAAGCCAAAACGATGTCTCAAAAATACCACTGATGGCATCAAAAGGACCTGTTGATACGGTTGTTGCACCAACCATGTTTAGAGAAATATCCCTGTAGCAGGAAGACGCATCTCCACCTAATAGATGCCCAAGTTTGCTATGGGATTTCAAAGATTATACCAGAATTTGAATGGTTTAGCGCACAGGAGTCTTCTCACGAGGTTCCTGGGCTGTTCCTACCTTTTCAACACTTCAACTTTCTCATTCTGTATTATTTTTAATTTAGCTTTTAAATTTTTTACAGTGTTTGTGTGTGTATGTGTGTGTGTGTTTTGTGTGTGTGCATGCACATATGCAGATGCCTGAAAAGGCCAGAAGAGGGTGTCAGATTCCCTGAAGCTGGAGTAAAAGGTGGTTTGCTGTGGTTTGATCAAGGAAGATTCCTGAAATCCTGGGGACACCACCCGGGTCATTTTAGGTTCCTGTAAGTTCTCTTTTCATAATTAGAACCTCCAAAAAAGACAAGTCAGGCAAACGTGTAGGTTCCAGGTTCCAATCAGAAGTCAAATGAGTAGAACAGTTACAAACTCAAAGATACAAAATCTGTTCTACCTTTAAGGATATTCTCATTGAGCCGGGGGGGGGGGGGGGGGGGGGAGCACAGCTCAGGGGGCTGCATTGCATGCCAGGACCCATGGAGGAGCCTCAGCACTGAACAAAACCAGAACGTGTAATTCTGGATCTCCCCAGTCAATGCTTGTTTAAGAAAAGGTTGAAAGGCAAATTGCCAGACAGGTTGGTGAGTTATTTATTTGTGAATCCCCTAAAGAGATTATAAAGCCTATTTTGGTAGTATCAGCGCAAGAGTACTAAAGAGTTATGACAGCGTTCAATAAATTAGCTGAATTAGGTAGAGATTTGAGAGATCAGATGTGTATTGTTTTATTATGATAAGCATGGCACTCTATCACAATCCTGCTTACAGTTTTTAAATTTGAGTACTTCAGCTGCGTGCTTAGCAAATTATGAAAGATTTTATCCACAGGAGTACAATACAGTGTTTCCTCCCAACATACTGTGAAGATCAACATAGCAACAACTTGCAGCAAACAAGTGGTTAAAAATCAACAGTCAGAAAAATAAAATACTTAGGCAAAATGTTTTAGGTTATTAATCCCTGTCGGGACCTATGATATCAATATAAGGTTTGGGCGCTGGAGCTTGAGCTATAAGCCACTCCTGGAAGGTGAAGAGACCTCTGAGCAGCAGCATGGGCCCTGCCCATCCAGAGGTTCATTCCGCTCTAGTGGAGTGAATTCGTTTTGCTGTGTGATTGGGTTATTAAAGAGCAAAGCCACACCACACGGCTGCTCATCCTGAGTAGCTGTGTCTCTTTCTGCTTGGCTGCCAAGAGCCCTGCTGAGGACACCGGTGTCATGAGGGCCACCAGCCCTCATGAGATGTTAATAAGCCTCTTCATTTTATGAAGTGCCAGGTCTCAACAATAGTGGTTATGACAAAGGGCCAAAACACAGGTGGAGCCTTGTTTGCTAAGCAAGTGCACTGGTTCTCGTAGACAAGCCAGGTTCTCCGGGCTAAAGTAGCAAACACTGGGAGATCCGCATATTCTCCAGCATTGTTGATCTTCTACTGTGTGCACAGAGACACTTCAGCTGCCCCTCTCCTAATTTCCCCTTTCCAAATCTCTCAGTTCTTATCTGTTGTTTTTGCTCTGTTTTGTGTGTTTGGGGGAAAAAAAAAAAACTAGTACTACAGGAAATCATCAGTGTTTTTGTTTTTTTTTTAAATTTCCGTGTCTGCTGGAATTTACCTTTTATAATAGCATCTCCTACTCTGAACACTGTTTTGAGGTGTCCATGGACTCACTGGTGGAGGAAAGAAGCACACAGCTTCTTGCTTTTTAGCTCTTTTTGTAATTTTGGCGATAGCGAAATCAAAGTTTTCATTCAAGTGAGCTGGTGCACCCTTTTCTCTCCCCAGAAACTGTAATGGCTATAAGCTCTACCCAGTGAAGCCAAGTCTAAAATCTTCTAGACACGTGGTCACAGCCATAAACCTTCAACTCCCACCCCCAGTGAAGCCAAGTCTAAAATCTTCTAGACACGTGGTCACAGCCATAAACCTTCAGCTCCCACCGCACTTCTGAGCTGAGAGATGGGATTTGTTATTCTGCTAATAAACAACCTGCCAACACTTCCAACAATTAGAGCAAATGGTCCTTTTCTAGATACAGCAGAGTGTAACCTTCAACAGTTAACTTTTCTCCTCCATTTGCTCTAAGACCAAAGAGCTTTGGCCTGAAGTCACGGAGACAGTTAATGCAAGGCATCGTATGCTTGTCACGGACTGGGAGTAATGATGATCAAGGGCGGAACACACCAAGGGGAGGTAGTGAGACAGCAGCTGGGCATGGCTGGCCTGCTACATTAACCACCCCGTGAGCTGAGCAGATACCTCAGCAGTCCCCCGTTTCTCAATTAGAAGACACCAAGGCATCTTAATAGGGACACTGGTGGGCTTAGTGCCATTGTCACATGCCTTGAAAAGGAAAGGCCTGGAGTCAGTGCAGATCGATAATACAGCCTGTCCTGCTTCCTGCTTCCAACCTGTTAGGCAAGGAAATGCCTTTATGTGGGCAATAATCCCACTGTGCCCCCAATGAAAAGACGCACCAAGAGACTGTCTATTTAATAATAAACTGTTGGGTTTTAGAACAAAAAACATCAAAACAAATAGGACAGAACAAAACCAAGGAAGTAAGACAATCAGAAAGGTGGAAAAGCCCCCCCTTGAAAACACACCAGAATAAGACAAAAGTCAAAAGAGAGAAGGAAGCAGCCATGCCCAGAGCATTGGCTGACTTGTAATAGTTCCTAGAAAGTTGGCTATTGTTTTTAACTCCAGTGCCCATTGATTCACAGAGGACTGGAGCTTTGCTGGTACCAGAAGTTAAGGGTTGAACAAGCAGGGTCTACCTCTCTTGGGGCTGATATTCTGTGCAGTGGTCAGGCAATAAACACGTACACATGACTACGATAGAAAATACGATATGCCTAAATGAAAGTAAAGAGCAGACTGAAAGTGCTGGTACTTTAGGCTTCCTCTCAGCACTAATGTACCTCTCATCTGAAAGGACGATGAGGACTTTCTTCCCCTCATCATTTCCTGAGTGGAAGTCCTAAGATGAGAGCATACGCTAATAACAATGGGTATAAACGCCAAAACAAAATGATATAAAATTGAAAAGCTATTCAATATACAATCGCCATTTCCACATGCCCAAGACCCTATTTATAATTTCATTGCAGCCATTCTGAAAAGGTAGAGAAAGAATCACAGGTTTTTGAAAAGAAATTTTGCAAATAACATGGCAGTATTGCAAAATGCAAATGTAAACGCTGCCGAGCCATCTGCTCAGTATTACAGCAACACTGGGGAAGGCTCTGAAAGAAATGATGTTTGAAATCATTAAAAAAATAACATGTCAAGTTTAAAATACTCAAGGATCTTAGAAGCAGCATCAACACATTCAGCAACCATATGGCCCTACAGCAGGTTAAAAAAAAAAATCACCCTGCTTGTGATTTCTACTTCAGCCCAATGGTTTCTAAAGCACGCCTCTTTTCTCTATTTGAGTACTTTCCCCCCATTGAATTCCTTAGTGTTTACAATTTCTTGAATTGTACTTGAATACAATAAGCATTTCACCTTTTCTGAAGTAGAAGATGACGTGGGGAGCGGATGGATCAGCTGTTCCAGAAGACAGGACTTGGAGGCAGCAGGGAGAACTGTTGAACACGTCTTGTTTTTACCACTGACTTAGGAGACTGATTAAACAGTCACAGTCATAACTGCTAATCTCATCAGAGATTACGAATGTCCAGGCGCAGGGCAAAGTGCTTCTCACTCATCATTCAGTGATCCCACTTCTGAGAAGCATGTTCTATTATTACCCACATTTTGTACAGGAGCATCTTCCTCAAGGTCATACATGTGACATGTGGCAGGGCCAACTGTGTAAACCCCATTTCATGGACCACATCTATGCCTTCAATTGCGATTATACGTGCCAGCAATCAGTGTTCATGTGGCTGTGGGAACAGATGCATGTTGATTTTTCAAGATTAATATAAGTCTCAAGATTAAAAGTATTTTCAAGGTTGAAAACGCCACGAGTATCTCAGGGTAGGTGCTTGTCGCCTTTTCTCATCGAGAAGAAAATCAAAAAGGTGTGCCTTTAGCCCAACTCAAAAGAACTGAGTAGTGGTCTAAAAGAAAAAAATCTCCCAAGGACAAAAGACACAGTAAGAGTTACAGCGCTCAGAAGACGCAGAGCCAATGGAGGAAACAAACATCTGACATGACCGCAGAGCACTGAGATTAAAAACAGTTCCCCAAAGAGGAATCACAAATGGCTCAGAAGCATAAAGTCAGCGTTTTTAGTCATCAGGGAAATAAAGATCAAAATGAGTTTGGGATTTCATTTTACACCAGCCAAAATGGTCAAGATCAATAAAACAAACGATGGCTCATGTTGGTGAGGATGTGGGATATGGGGAACACTCGCCCATTGCTGGTGAAAGTGCAATTAGTACAGTCACTATGGAAAGCAATGTGGCGGTTCCTCAGGAAGATGGGACTAGATCTACCTTCAAGATCCAGCTATCCCACGCTAGGACATATACCCAAAGGACGCTTCCTTTATCCCACCACAGAGACACCTGCTCTGTGTTTGCTGCTACTCTATTCATAACAGCCCAAACTGAAAACAGTCTAGATGCCCATCAATGAATGAATGTATTAAAATATCTGGCAAATTTACACAATGTAATATTACTCAGCCATTTAAAAAATGACATAAAATTCAGAGGTAATTGGATGAAGCTAAAAAAAATCTTATTGAGTGAGGTAACCCAGACCCCAAAAGACAAATATGGTATGTATTCACTTACATGTGGTTGCTAGCTGTTAAATTAACTTTATTTTTATGAATTTTCTGTTTGCATAAACATGCATGTGTCAGAGTTTGTATGTGTTTCCTGTGGCTCTCCCCCTTTTGTTTGTTTTGTCCTATTTATTATTATTATTATTATTATTATTATTATTATGAGACAAAGAAAGGTTGTGGATTTTTGGGTAGAGAGGAGTTGGGAAGGGAAAACAATAATTAGAATATATTGTACAAAAAATCTATTTTCCATTATTAAAAAAATCCTTCCCTTGTATTCAGTCAGCAACCTGAAAAGTCAGACAGATTTTCCCTCTTATGCAAATATTTTAATAGTATTTTATAATAATTTTTATTGTGTATATATATATATATATATATATATATATATATATATATGGGTCACTGTGTTACATAAGGATATTTTCTTGCAAATCATATTGTTCACTCAACATATTCCACCCCCAACACTCCAATATCCTTCCCTTCCATTACTCCCCTTTGTTCCCAGAGACAATTTTCTTTTACTTACATGTCATGTATGTGTGTGTCATATACATATGTAAGAATTTATATATCTGTATATAAAATCTATGAGTCCCAAATGGTAAACATTTGTCTTAATATTATTAGGGCTTGCTTTATTTGCTTAATATGATTATTTCCAGTAATATTAATTTTCCTACAAAATGATATAACTTCCTTATTTATGACTTTAAAAGTATAAATACCACATTTTCCTTATCTATTCCTTTGCGGCTGGATACTCAGGTTCATTCCACAAGTTAATTATTAAATAGTTGAGGCTAACTAACAAAAGATATTTACAAAATTATCATGTAGGCAGTCGTTAGAGATGACATGTCCGACACAGAACCTACAGCACCTACACCAAGGGAAGAAACCCCATTCAGATCTAGATGCAGAGTTGCTGTTGGAGGAAAGCTGCCTCTTCTGAACAGAGGTAGACCAGTTATACCTACCCAATCACCAAAACAGCACTGAGCAGACACCAGACAGCCTGGAAAATCATTTCAACAAGTGTGATGGAAGAGCAGCCTGTTACCTACCAGTCACATCACTATTTACATTTTACTAAATATCAGTTTTACTTGGGGCTGACCACTCCACAGACACGTATTCTCTACACTTTAACTGGTTGCGAGTTTCTGCATTAACTGTCATCTATGATAAAAGGAAATTTTACTGATGAGGTCTGAGAGCTGCACTAATCTATGGGCACAGAGAAACAGATTTAGAGAAAAGTTTGATACTATGTCTATTTAGATCTACAGCAGGGCTTCTGAACTCCCCAATCATGGGTTCTTGGCCAGAGTTATAGTACCTAGTATGCATTTCCTCCTGTGCACTGGGCCGCAAGTCTGACTAGAGAGTAATTGGTTACCCCAATGACATTTATGCCACTATTACAGCCACAGGCAGTGCACACCTTCCTAAAACTCCAGTCACGGGGTATCTGAGCCCCTTCTGGCCTCCTTAGGCACTGTACTTGTATGGTGTATAGACATACACAAAGGCAAAATACTCAAATACATAAAGTATGAGATTATACAGAGTTATGTCCTGGCCCAATTAAAAGTTCTCAAAGGTTTCTGGAGAGAGTATATTCAGGGGAAGGTGGAAGTTTGAACTGGAATTTTCACATGGAATTCATCTGTTGCTGACAATGGGGCACGCAAAAGTGGACCAGTACACCCTCTCCTTCACCTGACAGTCTGACAACTCAGAATGAATGAGTCCTACTAGGCATGGGAGCATGTCTGTAGTCCTGGCTACTGCAGAGTCTGATGCAGAAGGATCACTTAAGGTCAGGCATCTGCAATCATCCTGGGAGACACTGTAAATCCTATCATAAAATGAGGGGGAGTGCCAGCCATTTCCTACTTAGTAAAATTTTCCTAGAAAAAGAACACAGAGATAGGTCTTTTCAGCTATTGAACAATTTGCATAGGTACAAAGATTTCAAGATTGCTCAAATGAGTATTTATTTTTTCAATGGGAAAAATCTGTTAAACTGATCATTCAGTCTAAATAAATGAATAGTCATAATTGGTATCTATGTTTGGGGTCCCTTTTGCAAGCTGTTGCTATAATTGTGTCACTCATTTACAGGCATAACCGAGTGACTCAGAACGCAATACTGCACCCTATTTATTTGCATTAATTGTGATGATCACAGTTGGTTTGTAAGACTGAATAATATTTAACCCTAAAATAATTATGCTGATTATCAAGCTATTTTGTAGCATATAGTTTTAATATAACCATCACATTTTCAGATGAGCAACTACAACAGGGCTTTTCTTTTCTGGGTCTTGCTTTACTTCCAAGAACGCAGGGGTTCTTCCAAGTCATTCAGCCAGGCGCTCATTAGGAAAAGAAACTGAAGTGAATGTGCCATGTGATTTTTAGGTGCCGTAAACACTAAAATGCAAGAGCGTAACACGGGAACACATACTCTCGTAAATGCTGCCTTGGATCAGTTCCAAATTCTGCTCTGGATGGTGAGAACTCCCAACCATCCTGTAGGCCCTACTCACGCCACCCTTCCCGATGGCCCTATAAAGAGTGAATCGTCACCTTCTTTGCTGTCCACTCAAAGACTGTTGTGCTGCTCTCTTCAGGGATCTCCTGCACTACCTTTCACACGGGCAAGATCTCCTCAAATGGACCTTAAATGCATTCAATACAGGATTTTATTAATGTTTTCCTCCCTAGAAGCAATGAAAGAAACTTACCTCTACTCTACTGTCCTACACTGAAGGTTGCTTAGAAAATATTCACCCTCCTTCTCTCTCTCAATGGGTGGGTATCCTCCCCCAGTCCTCAAATCTGGTTGGTCAAATGACTTTGCTTTGAAGCCAAAGGGCTAACTGAGGATTAAGATGTATTTGCTCAGTAGGCCTTGCCTTCCCGAATCTCCTGACATCACCATGAGAAAGGGATTTGTCTTAGGTAGGCTGAGAGTGAAGGAAGAAAGAATTGTAGAACAGATCTGTGCAGTTTTAAACAAGGAGCTGGTCTTAGCCGTTCCTTCTAGACTGGCAGGCAAAGCTACAAGAGCAAGAGCTAATAACTGGGGTGTTTTGAATCTCAGCATTAGCTGACTAATACACCCACTTTATTAACCCAGAGTCAATCACATTATGGAAAATCCACCAATGAAAAACAGCTCTGCTTTTCCTATGCCCCGAGCACATTTGAAAACGTGGAAGCATTTTCTCTATGACCGCTCTCCACTTGCCTAGTCAAGAGTTTCCCCTGTCAGTCCACTCAGGCTTCCATGGCTCCCCTCAGATCACATGACCACGTGTCCCTTCAGAGCTGCATCCGCGTGCACATCATCCCACACTCTGCCCTCTACAGCCACAGAGCTCTGAATACAAATTTCTTTTCTCCTTTGAGAGTGAGCCAAATTACCTAGAATTGTTAAAATTACCCATTGCTGGGCTTATTCCAGAACCACTGAGTCAGAATCTCTGGGCCAATGGTTTTCAACTTAAAACAAGCTCCCTATGAAACTCTTCTGTTACCCCAAAGTCTGGAAAAGACTGATGTCTGGATGTGCCAACTTATCATAACCCAGCCAATACCAAATCCCAGAGGATTTCAATAATCACTATCACCACTGCTATCTGATTATCTCTTAGTTTTGTTTTTATGTTTGTTTTCTATCTGCTTTAACACATTTCTTTTTCTTCCCTTCCCATTTAAAGATATAAGAATTCAATTAAAATCAGGAACTTTAAAGGATTGAAGAGAGGGCTCAGCAGTTAAAATCACTTCTTACTCATACAGAGGACCTGGGCTCAGTTCACAGCACCCACAAGTGGTTCACAACCATCTGTAACTCCAGGGCCAAGGGATCTGATACCCTCTTCTGACCACTCAATGCTCTGTTTTGACCTCAGTGGAGCACTAGGCAAACACATGCTGAATATATATACAGGCATGCAAAACACTATTAACATAAAAAATTATAAACCCACTAACTTTTACAGAGATTATCATAGTAGTCCTTGGACTATGACCATATGCCAAGAATATGACCACTTATATTATCTCAATGTTTACTTTTTCTTTATATAGTTTTTCAAAACATATTTGGGCTAGGTAGAAACCATACCCAAAATACTGTCCCTGCATTTCAAATGCTTTCAAATTTCATTTTTTTTTATTGAGAAATTTTAATTGCTTAAAAACTGTAAATATTTTTGAGGCATACAGCATAAATTTGACATGTAATAACTATCACAAATTAGCAAACACATTTATTAGTACCTACCACTAGCATTCTGTGTATGTGTCCGTTGCTTGTCATGTCAGGCAAACAGGACTATCACTTAGACTGACCACACTGTATATCAGATTCTCCAAACCTGTCTGTTTAATAATGGAGTTTGCAGTGTCCCTGTTGCCAGCACCTCACCTTGTGTGTTCCTAGTTCCCTCCTTCAGCAGAGCTGCCTCGTATGGAAGCTAATCACAAGCCTGCATCCTTTGCATTCCTTGCGGAAACAGAGCAGAATCCCAGAGCGCTGCCAGTCAAATGGCGGGCACTGGGAGACTGCGCTAAAAGCGATGCTGCCCCCGATTCCATTTCATCTGCTACTCGGGAACTCTCACTGGAAACGTGTGATGCAGGCAGCATGGACAAATGACCGAGAAGATTGGCTTTGGGGCTCAATTTCTGGATTTGCATTCTGCACACACCGTCTGATTCCCCTCTGCACAGATGGGAACGCTGACCCACTGTATGCACCTGTAAATCAGGTGAGTTATCACCTTTCAAAGGGCTGCTGCTACTGCCTGAGTCAGTACAAGTCAAGATTTGCAAGTTGTCGTATTTTTAATCCCTTAGTGTATTCCTGACTTCTATTTAATGGCTCCCTGTTTCCTTAAATGTTTTAGTTCAGAATATATCACCCACGATGTGTACGTACATATTAAGAACAGTAAAATAAATGTTCGCATGCCCGAACAGTTTAAGATGCAGCATTCAAACAATAACCGTTAGACTTCCCATGCTTCCATTCACCTCCTCATCCCTTTGCCCGCCCAGATGGAGCACATGCCATTCCCATGCTTTCCTTCATAGTTTTACTACATGTTTTTATTACTATCAAAATAACTTTCCAAGTTGCTCATAAATTATTCTATGACCCATTTTCCTGCTAACAGTCCCCATCTGCCACCCTTTCTCTGCTCTCTCCTCCACTGGGTGATTGCAGCAGATTATGAAAGGTGTTTTGTTCCCTGCACTGGTCAAATTGTTTTTTCTTCCACTGGTTGAGAGCTCCTCAATGCTCCATTGTTACAACCTGGAGTCACTAATGACAGATGATTTAAAAATCTTCAAGATCCTTTTTAAAAAAAAAAAAAAGTCCAAGCATTCCACTTCCGCCTTAAAAGCTGAGTGTGACTGCATTTGCTTTTTTAAGTGGCTGAATCAAGTGGCAGACTTCTTAGGTTTCATGGGCCTTATTTGGATGAATACACTACCCAGAATGTGTTCTTTGCAGAGCGGTATTACACTCATTGAGAGCTCTGAGTGTGTATGGGGGCGGGGGGATTCCCCTACTGGCTGTGACAAAAATATGCTGCAGAGTATCTTTATAGGGTCTAAGTTCCATACTTAGGAAAGATCACACGCTCTATCTCAACCCTCTCACCCCAGGTGAAAGAGCATCCTCATAACCCCCCGATTATTTAGATCCAGTTTGAGAGCCCCATCTAAATTCTCAGTGTCTCGGGGCTGTTTAGGTCTACGCCAGCATCCATCCAGCAGGCTGACCCAGTGTTCCGCAGTGTGGCCCTGAAGCTGGCCGGCACGACACAGGTAGGAACTTCACAACCCTCTCTTGGTCTCCATGCTTTCCAGCCTATGCAACAGCTGAGTGTAAAACAATATTTTATAAACACTGAATAGATTTTTTTCAAGCCCACTGATGCATCCTTCTGTTGAAGGCAAAGACACCACAAAGGGGCTCAAATGAGGCTGTGATTACACTCATTGAATTTTCTCTTCTCAATTAAAATCTAGTGCCAGACACCAAAGGTTTCCCCTTCCTGTCTTTCTACTTTTAAACGGCTATACTGGCAATTAAAAAGACCCCTTCAGTCATTCTGCACTACTTTACTCTAAGCACTTCCTACAATGTAATGACCCTATTTTGGCAAACTGGTATCACAAGGACTTTTTATTAAAATAAATACAGTTTGAAATAGAACACTCAATAAATTATCCCGGCAGATGTTTTCCACCAAAGGCACTACAGAAATTTAGAATCAATCCATTTCCCAGACTGCATCCCACCTTGCAGAGCAAAGACTCCACTGTTCATTTTGTACAGCCATTGATTTCTACAATATCGTCAAAGAGGCTGAAGAGGAGAACCGGGGGTCTCTAACAGGCTGGTGTTGTGTTCCCAGTGCTTGCCCAGGGTTTTTGTAATGGTCTATTTAAGACACAAAACAAAATAGAAAAAAAAACGGACGTGAATAAAAATTATTCTTTTTTTCTGAATGTTTAACTGCTGTAATGTAGGAGTAACAGTTCTGTGCTCTAAGTATAAGAGCATCGTATGGGCTATGAAGTCAGATGGTGCCCTGATTTAATGCACACAAACTTCAGGATCCGGATCAACCCATGAATCTCAAACCTCGTTTTTTATAAAAACAAAACGGTCAGAGAAAATTCCACTTAACTCCAACTCTAATTCTTTAACCATGAAGCAAAATATCTTAAATATAAGTATGACTTAGATATGCTGAAAAATATTTGTATTCCAATGGTAATTCATGATTTGTATAGACAGCATTATAGGGAGCACTGAGAAGTTATTAATGTGTTTGTTGTACTTTGATCCTCAGACACAATAAATATGCTTTAATGGAGACTGCATACACAGCAGACCCTTGTTAAGCAAGGTATGCAGAAACAACTGGGCTGAGCATGGGGCCGGTGTATGAGCCAGCTGACAGCACTCAGTAGAGCAGCCTGAAGTCAGATTAGGATGGACACACAGGACAAAAGAACATGACAGGCTCATGATCTCTTTTCATTTGCAATCCATATGCTACAAAGATGCTGTATCTTCATAGGAGCAGAGCAAACTCTCTGTACTGGAAATGACACAGAAAGACACAAGATGTAGGAGAAATGTTCATATTGTCAGCCTATCTAGATGGTACCTCAATTCTATGGAATCAACTTCTGGAAGGAGGAAGAGAAAAATGGTATTGCTGCAGCACTGGCCAGTATCTCACACTACTGGTGGCATCTGACTTCATAATGAACCACAGAGATTTTAAAATTATGATTACAATTCCTTTAGCTTCTTTTCACCTTATGATACAAAGACCTTCGTAATTGCTGTACAACATACAGAAAACTGGCAGACAAAAGGCGAGAGTCTCTTCCCGAGGCCCATCACATCCTGGGCGCCATATAGGAGTTCTCACAGCCATACCACCTTGTTTATTCCCTAAAGATGACATCAGAGGTGGCAAAACTGTTTTCACAAATGTATCTCCATTGTGGCCATGGTTGAGTGTCACGACAGCTGCCATCTTGCTCAGTTATTAAAAAAAAAAAACAGAAATGAATTTGTGAACGGTTGTAACCATGTACTTAGTTCTTTGAGAGAAGCCCTCAAGATAAATTCTATAGACAACTTATCAAGGCCTTACGACCAACTGTTCCAAGGCTGATTGCTTAGAGCTGCTCTACATGAAACCCACAATCTAGACTCTAAAATCATTCTGTTCAAAGAGGAGCCACCCTATCAAAAGTAAGTGCTGAGAAAAGTAATTAAGTATTAGTTAATAGGGATTCTCCAAGTAATGTATCAAGGAAACAGACTGCAGTCTCTCCCTGGACTCCACTTCTTAGCACAGCGTTCATGAGACATGAAATAGGATGCAAGGCCTTGCATATTCATTCTTTGGGAGTATGGCTGACCAGATTCAGCATCACCAAAGAAACTCCAAATAAAAACAATAGGCAGTCATGCATGTTTTGCAGCTGAAGACTTAGGAGTGACTTGAGTGTCACCTCTTGCTTCTTAGGCATTGTAATATGAATTGTTTTCAAGCATTGAATAAGAAGAAACGAGGTTATGAAAGATCCAGTTTTAAAACTCTACAGCAGTATTTGGGGGCCACCCATGCTGCAGAGAATGTGTTGAGGTTGGGTGGAAACCAAACGCGAAGCATAAAGTATATGAAATACTTAAAAAAAGTTAACAGAGTGGGATGGATAAAGAAAACACTTCAGGGCCTAAAGGCAAAGTTCAGCTCCTGGGACCCAGACCTCACACGCTGGAGAAGGGAACAATTGTGGCACATTCCAGCCATTAGAAATAGGACAGCTTCTCTGAGCAGGGTCTCCCAAATCAGGAAGACAATGGGCAGCTTCGTCCAATAAACAATGGGACCTAGCAACGGAGTGAAGGAAGAATCCTCAGTGACAACTAACATCAGCATCAAGTACTTCGTATGTTTGACGACAGAATGAAACTCAGACCTCTTGAAGCTGATGGGCCAATACAACAAAATGTAACAGAACACTTATCAATGGATCTTGACTTTAGATCCCATGATGCAACTCCAGGGACACAGGAGTTGAACCTTGGCAGTCCATGGTCATATGGTTGGGAGTCAACAGTGAGGCAAAGATGATGACATTTTTAATTTGATTAATTATTCAGAACAAAAAAGGGAAAAGACCTACATACAGACTAAAACCAGCAGTGTACTAGGTTTGGGATGTCACTTGTTATAATGAAAAGCAAAGTGTCCTAATGTCCAGTGAACAGGGGTCAACTTGTGATGGTTAACCTTCACCATCACATCACCTGAGAGTCACTCTGAGTGTGTCCATGAGAGTATTTCTGAGAGAAGTTTAACTGAAGAGGGAAGACCCATTTGGAATGCATGTAATATCATCCCATGAGATAGTCCAGGCTGAGGTAAGAAGGAAGGAAAGTCAAAGGCACAGAACTCACCTCTCTGTGCATCTAGACCGCTGGGCTAACCCAGAAGTACACTATGCTCCCATCACCACGTGTTCCCTATGTGACAGACTGCACGTGTCCCCGCTCAACTATCAGCCATAATAAATCATTCCTCCCTTAGGTTGCTTCTGTCAGGTGTGCTGTCATGGTCCGAGAAAAGTAACGAATATACCATGTACTAGGAAGTGTATAGTGAGAAAAAAAATCTATGAAAGTTATTAAAAATGTCCATTCTAGTGTGTGAGAAAGAAACACTCTCAAAGAGTGTTATTATGGATAATAAATTGGAATAACTCTATAAAAAATATTATAGACAAAGCTAGAGCCAATATTGGACAGTACAGTCAGTCTTAAGTATCTGTTGAAATCCTACCACATCAAGTCAACACTGGGAAGAGGCAGAACTCCAAGTGAAGGGCAACTTCGCCAATACTTAGAACTTTCCAGAAACTAAAGTTCCAATCTGCTGGAGACACTGGGGGCCAACTACTGAAGAGACTGAGGGAAAAGTTAAACTTTCAGGCACGCTGGCTGCACATGCAACAGATAAGCCTTAAGCTCCTGACCTCAGGGAGCTTAGAAGCATCCACAAGCTATACCACACACTTCATTCATTCAATTCTCTTAAGAAAAACACAAACTGATTCAAAGTTGAAGAGAAGCACATGGAACCAACACCACAAAATGTAAACAGCAACAATGCTTATTCAAGAGGGCTTCGGGGAACTTGCAAGCCAGGCTTGAAGACATCATCCTCAGAAAAGACACAAAGCCATGCCTGCAGACCTGGTCAGGATAAGATGCCTACGCTGCAGGTGAGAAACTCACATGACTGTCAGTGGATGCTGATGTTGTAGTCAACAGTGGTCTGGGCACTTGAAGGTATTGCCATCCCTGTCAGCGTCTGCACCTAACCCTTGTGAGCACCCACTTCTAACATAAACCCAGGAGGATGAACCCAAGTGTCTGGTCTGGGTCACTGGATACTGTACAAACATTTAACAGTATTGAGAATTATGTAGCAAGCTTAGTGATCAAGAATAACTTACAGATATCATAGGCCTGAAAGAAAACTCCAGGGGTCAGAAAGAATATCAGCCCATCTTCCCAGGGAATGGTTTTCCAAGAAGATGGCCAACAATCCCCTTTCCCTGCAAGCCTTGAGAGAAGGTCACTGGCTAAGTTCCTGAGACATGTGAGCATTACAATTGGTAGAACCTTCTGATACCATTTTGTTCTTTCTCTGAATCCTCCCTCCCCAAGCAGTGTAGACAGAGAGGAGCTCACCATCTTCCAACCAGTTCCACTGTGGTTTCAAAGGATGCTCCAGGGGTCAGAGCCAGGGTCACCGCCCTTGTGACAAAATGCTGTACCAACAGCACATTCTGGGTTCTGAGTGACAATACAGAACACCAGATTGTCTTCAGGAAGTGTGATCATGCTAATCATGCCCCCAGGACAGGTGGGCACAAGGAGAGAGAGTGCTTAGCTTAGCTTTACCTCACAGCTGTCAAGCTGGGCCCTCTCATTAACACCCACGGCTCTTTCCTTTCTTTCTTGTAAGGTCCTTTGACTACAGCTCATGTACTTCAAATATGTCACTGAAAAATGCACAGATGGGATCCACCAGATCATGAGAATGCTTTCACAGCTTTGGAAAGTGTGTTGGGTTTCTTTCCTTTAGAAATTAAAAAAAAAAAAATCCTAAATTCTAATTTCTAGCCCTTCCCACCTTCTTCCTGAATGACAAAGAGGCTTCGGCAGAAGCCAGTGTTCCCAGAGCTGATAACTATTAGGGCAATAATTAAACTGGGTTTTTTTTTTCCTTTTAAATCCAAACCCGGCTAATTGTCTCTGCTAATCATGCCTTCCTAGTCTACAGAGGCTCACATCTGAAGCTCATTCGACAGTAGCTGCAACCCACTCACATTCAACTCAACACCAGCCCAGAAAAGGGGACAGCAGGGAACTTAGAGGGGAGCCTGACAGGCAGGCACTGCCCTGAGGGGGTGTGTCCTGAAGTGGGAGGCAGTAACACAGGGGCAGAGGCCCTCTAGCTCATTTAGAAAGTTCTGGAGGAGGAGTTGGGTTGCTTTCTGTCTGTTGAATCAATCTCTCTCTCTCTCTCTCTCTCTCTCTCTCTCTCTCTCTCTCTCTCTCTCTCTCTCTCTGTGTGTGTGTGTGTGTGTGTGTGTGTGTGTGTGTGTGTGTGTGTGTGTGTGTTTTAGTGAAAGAAATAAGACAACGAGGCACAGGGAGGAGATCTCAGATGGTGTCTTTCTTGGACCACACTGCTTCCTGAGCAAGGTCTATGATGCTCTGGCTAGCGATAAAGAAGCAAGGGAGATGTACAAGGTTATGCCACTTTGGGTGCACACTGTGTTCTCCTGTGATGACGCTGTCTCATGAAAATGGGAGCTATCCAGCCACGGCTTGTTTTATTTCTTTCAGATGCATGTGTGTGTTGGGGGTGGGGGGGTGTCATGTGTCACAGCATGAAGTGGGGTTCAGAGAACAACTTTCAGGAGTCAGTTCTCTCCTTCTACCATGTGGGTCCTGGGGACATAACCCACTGAGCCATCTTGTTGGCTGCCACTTTTAATTGACGTTCTGCATTCTAGACTTCCAGGTGGGATCGGCCACACCTCCTGGCTCATTCAGAAGTTTCACTTAAGTAATTAATGGTCACCACATCAAGCAGACGACCACAGATGACCATAAACATACTCTCCAGGATGGACAGGGTTAACAGCCTTCCCCCAAAATTCTCTACAGAATGTATTAATAATAGCTTTCCATTATTAATAATAACACATTATTTTTGAAACTCAGCAAGGACCATTCATTGTTTTTAAAAAAGGGTATTTCCTCAAGCACAATTTTCTTGGTACCTTCATTGTCATATGCCAGGTGTGTGTGTGTGTGTGTGTGTGTGTGTGTGTGTGTGTGTGTGTTGGGGGGGTAAGGTGAGAGGAGAGAGTGGACAATAACTAGGACTCACAATTTATGGCACAAGCCCACAATCCAAATATCACTGTCATTGTCTTGGAGGATATAACTGTCCTGAGAACAAACTTAGGCTGTAAATTACTCTAGAGTTGTGAAGGCTGTACGGTGGTAGCACATGCCTTTAATTCCAGCACTGGGAAGGCAGAGAGAGGCAGATCTCTGTGAGTTCGAGGCCAGCCTGGTCTACAAGAGCTAGTTCTAGGACAGGCACCAAAGCTACAGAAGAGAAACCCTGTCTCGGAAAAAAAAAGTGTGAAAAAGCATACAAACACACCATTTACTTTACGCTAGGAGGGTGACAACTTTGTTGTCTCGCAAAGGGACACTAGTACACTGTAGAATCAGCATTCAGGGTGTGCCAGACATCAATCAAGGTCAAAGTGCACTAACAGAGTCTCACCCCAGAGGGTTAATGTTATAGGAAAAATTTGAAGGGGACGCTGGATATCTCAAGAATGTCCCTGGTGGATACACTCTTCTCTGGGAACTGACTGTAAGCTGTTCCTTAGACTAGGAGAGAGTAGAACACAGTAACGTTCCATAAATGACAAACTAGATAAGGGAGAGAGCTGGTCCTAAACACAGCAGTGAGATACTGGCAGAGGTGGCACTTACAACCTAATGGCTCCCTTAGCATGTTTGCAAGGGCCCCATTGAAGAATTTACAACAAATGAATTAGGTCATATACCTTGCCCTGCAATCCTTCTAGTTCAACAGTAGTGCTGGGCTAAACAGATCCAAGCAAACTATGGTCCTCCTTGGATTCTGGGCTACCTTGGCCATTCCTTATCATGTTCTGCTCAAGTTCATCCTGTTGGGTGACTACCTCTGAGCTCGGAGGTCCACCAAAATTACACCTCTAAGACTGAGACCAGAGGCAATGAGTGACCTTCAGCTCTCTTCTCCCACAGTGGGTAGAAGACAGAACAAGGCCATACATCCTCTTCCACTATGCAGAACAGAGATTAGTCAAATGAGGTCACATTTGAGCATCCTGGCCCTGAAAAGACCCTGGATGGGATTCTCTAGATTTTCTCACACACACTCCTTTGTGCCTCCCAGACAATTCCATCAGAGATAGAGAGGTAGGCTCACTAAGTAGATGGATGATATCTCCTAGTAGATGTCTTTCTGAGATGACATGCCACCCATCTTCAGAAGCACATCAGGTCCAGTAGTCTTTTAAAAAATACTCAACACTGCAAATTTGTGTTATCCTTGCACATGGCTATACTAATCTTCTGGTGACCTCCCAATTTTTGCCTATGTGCTGCTGAACTGACACACATTGACCCTCTTCGTAAGGATTTTCTCGATGTCAAGTACACAGTCAAGAACCCTGCACATAGTAGGAACTCACTCCAACTTCCAACAGCTGTTACTGTCACCATGCTTGCTTGCTTCTTGCTTCACTGAGCTCTCGCTGATTCATCCTGTAAATGGACTGACAACCTGGGAAGCTGATGCAAACCATGTTCACCTCCATTGCAAGGGCACTTCAGATGTCCCTTCAATGTTGAGCTGCCATCAGCAATTAGCCAAATAGTATTTCTTTACTATGAGCGTAAGATGTTTTAAGATATGATACAGGATAGCTGTAATGTGACTTTGGAAATCACATCAAAACCCATTAGTCTATCTTATACTTTGAGAGAGAACTTCACAAGTGTACAGTTTGACCAAGCCTCTCAGGTCATGTGGAAGTTTTTGCTCACTGAGTTATACAGCTCTCCTATATGTTAGCATCCTTCACAACATCAAACCCAACACACATTTGTGAAGATCACCACTGAACTTGCCAGGAAAGTATTTAATATGCTACTTGTAAGTTAAAATAGCTCCTGCTGGCAAATATAAGTTTTCCAAAACTCTAACCTCTATCGTTTATTTGCTCAAATTTTATCATTAGCAGAAAACACTGTCAGTTATTTCCCTCAAATTTCACTCCAAGTGTTTCTGACAAAATGTTTTCCAAATACCCAAGTTCAAATGCCACAGATTGTCTCTCTGCCACTCTTTAAAGGAAAATAGTGACTCAGAAGAGGGAAAAAGCTAGCGTCTCTCAAGACAACTGTGCTAGCTGACTGAACTAATAATGGTGCCAAAGTACATCTCTCATTTACAGACCACCAGGAAGATGTGTTCTCAGTCACCAGCGCTGGATAAAGTCAACAGTGTTTGCTGCGTCACCAAATACATTCTTACGGAAAACTAGAGATTTTAAACAGCATCCACATGACCACACATAACACATTTGGGCTCTCGAGACACCAAGAGAGGGATGAGATGTCACTGGGCCCTGGGCCTGCCGTGCATCTTTCAGACCTCCCTTGTTGTTCAGCATGGTTTGCAGAAACAGTCACGAGTGACAAAAACGTTTGTTTCTTCAGCTAGAGAGGTAAGAAAACCATGACTTTCTCTTTTCTTGTTCATCATGTTTTCTTGACAGCATTTTAAAACATTCTAATCAAAGCAAATATGGATATAATGTGGAATAAAATACAAACTTTTGGCAATAATTTCTGTAACCGAAGAAATATAACTCACTGAAGTGTGTGATCTGGATCATGGAGGTAGTGAGTGGTGGGTGGAAGCTACAAGGGACTTTACCTCAGAAAGCAGAGAAATCATACTATATAGTGTACCTTAGATCAAAGTTACATTTCCTGAGCAAAATGTGATCAATCTTGGTAGTTATAAAAGTAAAGGTCACTGTTCTTAGGAAATAGATTTATATATACATATATATTAATATTTATTTAATTACATTAATATAATATTTCCCTCAGTGGCTGGGAAAATGAGAGAGAGCAAGAGGTGGGGGGGGGAGAGAGAATATATGAATGTGAGCACAATCAAGGATGCACAGGCAAAGACAGCCACTCAATATGGTCAACTTCCCACAACTACAGATATTTTTAGCCTACCGATTCAACTAACTACAAACATAAAACTATTTGACAGAAGTATTCTCACATGTTTTTTTAATCATTATTTCTAAAGCAAGACACTACATCAGCTATCTACCCTGCATGACATCATGAATAACCCAGAGAGGATAGACATTAGACAGGAAGTATGTATGGTATGGGTCACATGTACAAACTACAATATTTAATACAGAGGCTCTGAGCATTTTATAGTTATATATATAGACATAACTCTGGAACTTGAAGAATGACTTTATGCATAGCAAAAGGTCAAAAATTACTGAGCTCGGCCAAAACTGCTTTGTTTATAACTTTTCTTACATATTATTTCAAGTAATAAGACATTCTCCTGAGAATACTCATCTATCACAGCTCATTGGCAGTCTGCTCCCCCGTCCTCTCTAAAGCCTCTTACACCCTCCATACTGTGTTTCAAGCAGAGCAGCCACAGGACCCTAGCCTCCCACCCTCCAACAGGGCCAACAGTAGCCTTCCCTTTCCCCAGTGCCCTTGATCTTGCTGAGCCTGGGGTTCTTCTCTTGCCAGGGATGTTCCTCCTCAGAAGTACAGCCCTGCTCATCTCCCCTTCAGATCGTGGACCCACCATCCCATCTAAGGGAGCCCCCCACACACACACTTCTTCTGGATCTATTTCTATTTATTTACTTACAAATACTATTATTATATCTAAAATATTTATAATGACCTGTATGTTTGCCTGTATCTTTATAAACACTAGAAAAGAGACCTTCAGTTTGGGATCCTCAAAGGTTTTCTTGGAATCAGGATATATAACATTTAGCAGGAGCTCACTAAATGCATACTGTCTGGAGGAATAACGATATCCCCAGGACATGCCGACAGTAGGTACTCAGCATTTCCTACCACTAGGGAGCGCTGGATATGGCAAGTCCGCCATATGGATGTAGTGGTCAAATGACGATGTAAGCAAATGAATACGGGAAGTGTTCCTTTAAAGATTGGATTCTGGAAGAGGAGGGGCCTCTCTGACCATCTACTGAGCCCCATACATGGTTTGGCCTGCATTTGTCAGGCATGCTCTTTGTCATTCACTCTTTAAATAGCCCTGGTGTGGCTCTTGGTCCACGACTCCACAGAGCGGTTCATGAGAAAGTCACTCAGGACCTGATGCCGCTGAGCACAAGGGCCTATTCTGATCTCTAGCCTCCTGCTGTTGTAAGCGATGCTCGGCAGGGTGGGTCCTCTTTTTTTTTTACAACGAACGCTTTCCAGGTTTTCACGACATCAATGGCTTCTGGTTTTCCCTGGTTCTCCCTTGTGCGAGCACTCCTTCAATCATTTCAGTTCAATGGTACAAAGGACCCAGTCCAGGACCTTCCTCATTTTTCTTACACACTCATTCCCTAGGCTTGGCTGGGCCTGCTGGCATCAGCTATTACCCAAACCATGACTTGTGATTGTATATCTCCAACTTCTTGGGGAAGCCCAGGCTCATTCTTCTATAAGATAGTCACATCCATTTGAGTATCTCAACACATACATCTGTAACTAAACTCTTGACCTTCACTGCTAAATGTCTACCATTCTCTGCCAAGCTGAGATTTCCCTAGAAGTTCACCTGCTGAGTACTATATCCAGGATGGCTTCAAGGTTGCTGTCTGAGATGATCCAGCCTCATAGAATTCTCCATTCAGGACTTGACCAAATCCTCAATTTTCTCAGGGTCCCCCAAAGATAACCAGTGCCCTCAATCAGAAGGAAGTAAGTCTAGAGAACAATGCCTACATTCCCAAAAGATGGGTCATGGGCATTTATTATCATTTAAGGGGGGTTGGGTACAAGTTGTTATTGGTAATGGTCAAGAAAAAAGCTGAACAAATATGATTAGATTCAGGGATCTCATTCTAAAAAGAAAACAGGGGATACAGAAATGTGGTAAAGTGAATTAGAATAGAAAATGAAATAGGTACAACCTTTTAGACTCATCAAAATAAGATATATAATGGAATATTTTCTCTGAATTTGTCAAATACTAATGGACTAGCCATTGTTAATGTAATTATTGCCTATATATAGTTAGTGTACTTATTGTATTTTTTGTATTAGTTATACCCTTTTTTATTTTAGACAAAAGGGGGAAATATGGTGATATTTTGTCGTGATCTAACAAATAAAGCTTGCCTAAAAAAAATCTAGTGCAGAGCTAGCCATAGAAGCCAGGCAGTGGTGGCACCTTTGATCCAGGGCTCGGGAGGCAGAGGCAGATGGATCTCTGTGAGCTCAAGGCCATTCTGAGAACAAATCAATCTAAAAGAGAAACAGAGCTCACACCTTTGATCTCAGCACTAGGGAGGTGGAGACAGAGTGATATGGCTGGGCGGAGAGAGGAATACAAAGCGGGAGGAGACAGGAGCTCAGAGCATTCAGTCTGCGGTTTCATTGAGACAGGGTCTTGCCCCCTTTGGTCAGAGGATTCGGTACGGGTAAAAAGTATCTCTAGTGGCTGGCTCTTTTACTTCTTTGATCTTTCAGAATTTACCCCAATAACTGGCTCCAGATTTTTATGATTAAGACCAATTAGAATTCATGCTACTGACTTATTCCATAAGACAGAACAACTCCATCTCCTAAAGATATTTTACATCTGCACATGCTGAGACATTTCAAAACCTTAGGGTCTCCTAGCTTGTCTTCCTCTTCTAACGTATTTCCCAGATTTGACTCTTGCTCTACTTCATTCTTTACACAGTCGCCAGACTGTTCTGTGTAAGGGGAGAGGGATATAACATTCCCCTGCTTAATACCAACACCTTTCATGGTCTGAGGTCTTAACAACCAAAGGTCTGTTGACCCATCCCCATCCCAAACCACTCTGCCTCAGGACAACTAAGCCTTGGACACACTGACTTCCTTCAGCTTCCATAAAGTATACACACGGTTCCTCTCTTAAGCCATTTGCACCTTGTATTTCACAGTCCAGGACACCCTTCCTTAACCTTTTCAACTAAGTCATTCATGGACCCTCATCAATAATAGGCATTTACAGCAAGATTTCAAACAGTACTTAAAATTTTACTGGTATAAAGTACAGTGCAGACTAGTAATTTTGGGGATAGTAAGGCCTAGGGTGGGGTAAGGGGAGAAGATAGGAATATAAGGCAGCATATATGGAGATCAGGAAGGTATAACCTAAGTATATTTCTGAGGCAGCGAAAGACAGGTTTGTAGGAAGTTCTTGCTTGCCACTCATCTTTGACAATGGTGAGAATTAGTAGATACCCAGAAAGGATATGCTGAGGGACCCCGTCATCTGTTTCTAGTTTTCACAATTGATGATTGGAAAGTGACTGGAATGTGGGATGGGAGGAAGAGAGGAAGAAAGTGAGCCCAGTTAGGAGCATACACTTGGGGGTATTGGCCTGACATTAACTGGACCACCTCCCGCTGTCATGGGGCTGTAGGGAGCACTAACACTGAAAGTCGGTACTGTGGAAAACTAGAGGAACTGACAAGAAGTATGAGGAAAGAGGCCCCAAGGACCTCTGGGTGGGACAGTGGGAGTCATTACAACTGGCGACATTACAGACAGCCATTTCCTTTATGATGAAAGTGTCATCAGCACTTTATTAAAGACTCTATCATTCCAGAATTCACAGCATGCCGACCAGACACAGAGTCAGGCTATTTCTGGAGCACAATGAAAAGATCAAAGGACAGCACAACACATGGTATAATGTCCTACTTAGTTTACCAACTGACATACCTGTGCTCCCAAAACAGAGCGATGGCACTTAGACATGAGATGCTAATTTCTTCCATTCTACTCCAAAGAAATTCATCAAAGACTGCAATCTTCATTCATGCCACAAATATTTATAGAGCCCTCTGTATGTTGGGACCCATGCTAGATGCTGGAGATAGAGAGGCAGCGAAGAGACCTCAGATGTTATGGACTAAAAGTATTCGTTCACAATGAATAGATGAATCAAAGGAGTCACTCTTCCTCTGTCACACGCCACACCACTCTATCATTCCACTGTAGGCCAACTGACCTTGGTTATCTCTCACCGAACGCTATTAAGCGCTCAGCAGTTAAGTCCTATGTTTAAAATAAAAAACAAGCGGCCAATAAAATGTGATTTCATGACGGTGAGCAGTGGGGGAAAAACAAGACGAGGAAGTTTCCATGACATTGTGACAATATTTCCATCAACCATGGATTTTGCTTCAGTCTAGAAGAGAATCAAGGCAGCTTGATTAAGGAACAAAAATCTTTCAGCCGAATTTCAAGAGGCTAAATTACCACATTAAGAAGAAATAGTTCTTACAATGAAATTCTCTCCTGTATGATCACATTTAATCAGATTTACAAAAACAACATGAGATAGGGAAAAATTCCACTCCATAATCACTTAATTATTGGAATACACTAGAAGTGTTTTAACTCATTCATGATGGACTGCTAAACACAGTATCTTCTAAAGTCAATCAAAGTCTCGTGATCTCTTAAATACACTACTTTGCAACAAGCATTATAGGTTAGCTGAAAGAAAGAAAGAAAGAAAGAAAGAAAGAAAGAAAGAAAGAAAGAAAGAAAGAAAGGTGTTTTCCAGTGTTCAGTCAATAGCTATTATTTGCATTATTTGTAACTATCATGCTTTCATGGGTCTCTGAAAATTAATAAAATAAAAAAGTGAAAACTTAGAAACAGGCAAAATCAATTACCTAAGTAAATCATCACCAAACTCTTGTGTGAATATGTGATGTCTCCCAAGAAAAAAGAGTGTCAGCATATATGAGCCAATGCTTACACACAAAATCTAATCTATTTCAGAGTTTCTAACTTAGAATGCTATGGTAATAAACTGTAAAGACTTCAACACTAATCTTCTATATACATCGTGAATAGAAAGCACCTTTGAACACAATTGTTTGGTACTTAATGCCAGCAAAATATTCTGATAGATGTGTCTCGTCTTCAGGCAATTCCACCATTGTATAACCATCAAGAGTGCTCTTGAACAGATTTTGGTGACACAGGTAACCCCATCCCGGTAGCACTGTGATGCAACCAAGCAGGTAAACCTGAAATACCTGAGACTATTGCTAAAGCAACACAATGTACTGTTTTATAGCATTTTTAGGAATACACTCAACATGATGATTAAAAGATGTGACAAATATGTATACCAATAACATCGTTATATACCATTGTGATCCAGAACATGACCACACATAACCGCCAGTGTGGTCATATGACCACAGTTCAATAGATCACAGTTACACTGGCATCATCATAACCATGAGATCAATTCTGTGGTCCAGGATGTTATGACAGCCACAGAACTGACATTTCAGCTTTTTATAAACTTAGAGGTTACAACTGGTCCTTTTTGAACAAAACACCATTATGTGGTGCATGACTGTCTGAATTAAATGTAGGCAGAAGAAAAAATAACTCGGGCAGCCCAAAGGCTGCAAATTTAGGTCACTTTAGAGGACTGCCAGGTTGTCTTTATGTGCATTAAAGTCTACGGTCACGGGCAGTCCAGGACGCTGCTTGGATTCTTCCAAGGAAGTGATAACTTACAGGGCTGAAAACAATTCCAGAGCGGGTCATGGTGACAGAGACATAAAGCACACAGTTCTCAAACTGTTTTCCAGACTGGATTCTTCAACAAAGGTACCTATTATTTATGCTTTTGAAAGGAGTCTATGATGTCCCTCCGAGGTTCATAATGAGTTCTGCAGACTCATGGAATTCCTTTCCTGAAATCATTTCCTCTCCCTGAACTGTTAGGTCTCCTCCATCCGCCTTCCAGTGTTATTGAAATTCAGAGTATGAACAGGATTGTGTGTCCATCTTCTGAGCCACACTCACTGACTTCCTAGTGGCTCCATAAATGTACAACACAACAATATCGGTCATATTAATGCAGCACTATGAAAACCTGCAGCGTGCCTATCTGCTTCCTCCGCCAGTTCCTTGTGGTATAGCATGTAACCTATGACTAATTTCTCCATTAACTGTGGTTAGAAGAAAGGCTGAGGGTGCCCTGTCAAGGAATTCTGACCTTTTGGGCAGGTTAACTTAGGTCAGATGGGCACAAACAACTGATCTTTCTATACTCATATTTTGTCAAAGGAAGTAAAAGACACTGGTCAGCAGTTCACATGTGGTCAGGTTTATAAGTCATTAGATTCTGCCCACATGCCTCAAGACCAGAACTGTGTTCTTCTGTGAGTATAAAAAGCCCTTGTCTTAATGCCATGACCTCTCTCTTGAGTTTTATGTCCATTTTAATTATTTTTAATGTCCATGGGAACAATTAAGTGGCTCCACAGTCTTTTTAAGAGGGATGAGCTATCCTTAATTATCATTGTGACTTTCATTAAAATATAAAAGTCATTAAGGACCAAATGTTAAAATATCACCTAAAATAACAATGAAAGTAAGAAGATGCTTAGATGTTCGTTGAACTGCTATGAAGCCACACAAGTAGGAACTCAAATTTCCAATTCTCTGCAGAATTTCTGCAGAAGGTATTAGCTGCAAATACCATTTGATAGGAGAGCTTTAAAAGAAGAGCAACAAGGATACATTTTCATGAATTCATCCCTGATATTTGTGGGTGGCGTTTTTTGGGGGAGAGCTGGGTTGTTTCCACCTTTATATAAAAGAAAAATAAACAAACAAAACCCAAGATGACGGGTGCCAGCATGTGTGACTATGGGAGGACACAGGTCCATCTGCACCTCAACCCAGTGAGTGCGGAACCCCCACCCACGTCTGTGTCTCATGCCTAGGAGGGCCCCCTGAACCCTGAGATTTGCCAAGACAGCTTATAGAGATGTGATTCACCCAGGTCTCTGAGTCAGTATTAGAGTTGTCTTTCCTCTTAGGAGAAGCAGACAGACACTTGACCTTTCAGAAAACCTCTGGGATGAGTCACAGGGGGCATGCACTGGCATCGGGAGGTAGTGGGTAGAAACCAAGGCTTGAAAAGTGGCTGAGTGGAATGACACTGTGTGAGCGCATGCGCACATGTGCATATGTACACACGCATACATATATACGTGCACGCACACACGCACGCACTCACGCACATACATACACATATATACGTGCACGCACACACGCACGCACGCACACACATACATACACATATAGACGTGCACGCACACACGCAGCACATCCAGGTCACATGGGCTGGCTCTTTTGCAATGCCACCAGGAGAATCCCTCATCCCAGGATCCCTGGTATGCACTTCTTCACACATATATAGGCCTCCCACTCAATTTCAAAAGGGTGCTACCCACCCTGGCAAAAAAAAAAAAAATTAAGCCTACATAGTAGCTGGGAAAATACACAGCCAGGGAGACAGATGGCTTAGGGAAGAAGCAATCTGGAGCTAAAGTGAGGGTGTGGGAGTAGAAATGTGGGCAGAGGAGATCAGAGAAGAAAGGACGGGCGTGAGTGTGCAGTGACAGATGACAGAGTGCTGTTTGGGACAAGCAGAGGAAGCAAAGGAAATGGAAGTAATGTATTTATGCATAAGGGCTGTATCATCATTAGCAAAAGTTCCCTTCTGTCTACTCAGTAAGTCCCGCTGCTTCAGACGGAGGCAGACAGCAGTGAGCGCTGGCTTTGCCGAAGAAGCAGAGGTGACTTGCTATCCCGACATGCTTGCTATTTCTGATCGAAACGAATCCAAACTGAGCTAATTTGTGTACAGCTGCAGGCTATATAAACACGGCTGTTTAGAATTCTTTATAAAGTATAGGCCTTTGTACTCAACACTTCATCGAAGTTAATAAGTAGGTGTCAAACTCTGAATTAAAATTCCCACAAGAGGACACAGCACAAAGGACAATAAAAATGATTTTTAAATAATCATAGGGATAAATAGCATCTACTTCTGACGGATGTAAGTGCTGGCATAGAATGTTATTAGGCTACCGACATTGTCTTTTGTTCAGGAAGTATGTTTTATTCTCTCGCCACATCATTCATCATCCTAATGAGCCCTCAAAATGTAAATTAAATAGCAGAGACAGATCCATTCGAAAAGCATCTTTAAAAAAAAAAAGGTAGGTGTTATACCATTTTTCTATTTTTATTTTCTACTTGTGTATTGGTTCAATTTTCTTTCATTGAAAAAAAAAAAGCCCTTAGTACTTGAACACTTCATGGGGTAAGTTCATGCAATTCATATTTTCCGTAAACAGTTCATTCATTCTCCAGTTCTCTGGGGCCAACGATTTAATATAAAGAAAAGAAAAAAAGAAATCTCATTTTAAAACGGTGTGCCCTGTAAATGATGTTTGATCCCAGAAAATCTTAGAAGCCTGTGCATGCATTTACTTTTTAGTTTTATTCACAAGTGATTTGGTCCAAGGAAACCCTCAATGGGAAAGGATTAGTGGAAATTTCAAACAGCTTTAGTTTACTGAACTGAATGCATTAATGGTTAAGCAAACACCATTTCAACCATTAATGATAAAAGAATAAGGTCATGAGCCAAATTAGTTGCGATTTCTTGTTATGTATCGATAAGAACATTACCCATTCCTATGATGAATAGAGAAATCAGGGGTTTCTACTTGACCTGAATTTATGCATGAGCACACACAGGAGTGACTGAGCCGCTCTGCTGGGGAGGGGGCACCAAGGAAAAACAGACGGAGAAAGGAAAAGAGCAGCAAATCAAGCCTCATTTCAGCATGATTGGTCCTCATTTGCCTCTCCCTCCCTCCGTCTCTCTACCCTCTCTTGCTGCAGCCCATAAATCATTCTTTGCAATCTCGAGCTGTCCCTGCCTGTGTGAGAGCTTGGCTCACCCATGCCTCTCTCCAGCTCATCTTCTGTGTGGGTGAATGTATATAAAATGAAGAGACAAATAATTGTGCTGTTGAGGTTTGCCTGATGTCCAGGGAACAGCCATTAATCTGGGCAATGGGGCTTTGGAAATCCCATTCTGCAGAATGAATTATCGTTAAGCAATGATAGGCATTCTAAAGACACTATATTTTTATGAGGTCAAAATGAGGGGGCAATAGCCCCAAGGGAAGGCTGAGAGCATCCAGCTGTGAGAGAAGCCACCTACTGAGTAGCATTACATGGAGGCCTGGCTTCCTGCCAGGGCAGATCCAGCACAGGCTTGGTTGGAATAAGCCCCCAAAGATAGTCTGGCCCATGCATTGGGGGAGTATTCATTCCCTGTGATTGCACCCCTGAGAGCCCACAGTAGAAATGTGGCCTCCCTCTTTTTATGGATGTATGTTTCTGGGCAAGGGAAGTACACAGAGAGTCTATACATCTCTCTGGATACCCTGTTCTAAAATATTTACTTAGCCATATATAATAGAGAAGGTGCTTTTTAAAACAACAGAGCTGAAATTAATGCAAGCCTCAAGACTGTATGTACCCTGAGAGTGGGCCACGTGAAGAACAGGAGTTCCAGCCTAGATGTGGTCACCACATTCCTTCCGGTTGATTTCTATTTAAACAATATGATAGGCACAATAATTAGTTTCTGATGTAAGAACTACAGTGATTGGTGAAGAAAAAGCTCATGCCAGGGGGTGATGTGGCCTTGGAGATATGCGGGTGACCAAGAGACAAGCATGCAGGTCAAGGGGTGTTTTAAGCACTGCTGTGAATGTTACTCCTGTTAAGGAGAACAATGTTTTGTTCTATACACAACTGAACTAGGAGGTAGAGGTGAACAATGACAGACAGATCTTTAAAGTGGAGCTGAAACCTCTTCTAGAGTCTGGGAAGAAAACCAGCTAGGATATCAATAAGCTGTTTTATATTTGACTACAAGCAAATATGGACCAAAAGGGGGAAAAGGCCCATTATGAAAAATGGGCATTTTAACCTTTTCAATACATTAATAATTAATATGAATTTGCGCCAATATGGAATCTTCATAAAAACACGGAACTCTCACACATAAAAACCTTTCAAGTATAAGAGAAATAAGCTGCCCCTGCAGGCTTTCTGAGGAGATTTCCAGAGAAGAAGGCTCTCGCAGCTAGGAGGTAGAGACTTTTAACCAGATCTCAGACTCCGGGTGAATGACTGACAGTACCACTAGAAGTCTACAAAACAAAACCCATGCTTCATTAGTCCCCCAGCTGAACTCGAAATCCTCTGGCTCAGAATAAATCTCAGCCTTTAAAAATAAATTCTTTGCTGAATTAACATCTCAGAGTCATTAATCTTTGGAGGGACCCTTCAGTTTCGTTTGGAAGAGGACCACCGCGTTTCTCAAAGGTCTTTTTCCTCTTTTGGCAAACCAGGGCTTCAAGGAGAGAAGGAAGACGACGCACTCTTTCCTCCGTCACTTTCCCGCTTTCGCCCTCGGGGTGACTTTCTTTCCCCCTTTCCCCCAGAGAAACACCCTAAATCGGAAAATCAGCAGAGAGCTGTATACTGAGGCAGGACGAGAACTCAGCATTAGGAGTGTGTGACAAGAGGACAAAGCCAGGTAAAATTATTATTAGACATCTGAGGCAGAAACGAAGCCTGATCACTGGTTAAAATTTTATCGGGTTACATTATCCTTCATTGCAAGGACCTTGTTTATCATGTAGTACATGATACACAGAACTCAGTCTGATTGCCCCCCTAAGCACCCACAAAACATGAAAATGTACACACTTATAAGACCATGAAAGGGTCACATATTTTTTTTTTTTTGTGCACAGGGGACAAACAGTGACTCCTTCTGTCTACTGTGTGTGACAGTAGCAGATAGATATAAGCACAAATTGGCCTTACTATCATACAAGTAAAAAGTGAATTAAGGGGTTGAATGGTTTTTTGGTCTGTTTGCACAATAATGACATGATTAAATCAAGCTAATTTAAGAGTATCTATCACTATCCCATGTGCTCATTTTTTATGTGGTACAAAAAATTAAACTCTGCTCTAAGCAATTTTGACATATGGCCTATTAATATTATCTAATCCCGGTGTTGGCCCTTGGGTAGGTCTGTGCTGTCCATCCCACTGCATGAGAAGATCCCCTGAACTAGCTCTAAGAGGAGGCTCACACCATAGATTGAAGGCTTCACTGTATTCACTTCTTCCACTGACCTCCTGGCCTATCGGAGTCCTTTCTCCACCCAGGGTATTGACTGGAACGCTCTGTGTGGTGTTCTCTAGCCTAAAATGATTCCTTTGGAACCTGGAAACAGCCCAGCACCTTACTAAGCAACTTCACCTTGAATTACAGTGTTGACGTTCAAATGGAATTTTCATCATTTTGCTCTCCATGCTTAACAACCTTCAAAGGCTCTCTTGCCCCTAGAAGGAAAATCTAGTCTTTAGAGCTCAGGGCAGTCAATGTACACCATGAAGCCTATGCACAGGGCATCTAGGCACTTCCACTGGAGAGTCTATGTAAGCCTTCCGGTTGGGGGAATCCACTTAGCCTTCCCAGCTCTCTCAAACTGTCACTAAATACTTCCCCCGCTGGGTTTTGAATACTCTTAGTGCCAGAAAGATATTATAAATATTTGGAATAACAGGCTATGTTAAGTATTGTGATATGGTCATTACACAATGTATACATTTATCAAAACAGCACACTGTACACCATGACTGTCACAAGTAGAAAAGCTAACCAATTTTCTACCACAGGTCCGTTTGAAAACTGTCTTACATATTAAGGCTTTTTGCTTTTCTTCCTCCTCAAAGTCTACCCTCCACACCCTTGTACTGGGCCTCCATTTTTTGCTGAGCTACAAGCATGCCACATGGAAACTGTACTAGTGTCTCCCTGAGACCAGGGATTTCATCTGGTGTCCTCATAGATATACCCTGAGTGCAACACAATGTAAGGCCCACACAATCGACTCAAATATTCTTCAGCATCTAAACACTCCTTTCTTATCCCTGTCCCCAACCAAAGGCATGCCATGCCGAGGTATTCTGAAATGCTGATATGTGTTTTAAGTCAGTGGCTTCCAGGGAGGACTGTCTCAGGAGAAGATGCTTGGTCTTTCAAATCCTTGCAATTAGACTGCTGGCCCTGTCAAAAACTGAAAAGCACACGATCTTAAGCCTTTTCTAGTATATGACGCACAAATGCGTTCTGTCTGTTGATGCACTGCATCATGATCCTGATTAGACAGCTGCTCTGTCGGGTCATTTGCATGAGTCCATCTGTAGCTTTAGCAGTAGAGCATACTTACAAGACTGGAATCAACCGTATCATAGGAGAAGACGTCTTCACCTGCCTTGTCCCTTTACAAGTAAAGGGAAGCAGGATGCATACCTAACAGAAACTAACTCGATTTCCTCCTTTACTACGGAACACACATCTGTCCAGAACTGGGATCACATAGGCAGTTAAGTTTGGTTTAGTTTACTCCTAATTATTGGATGGAACAATGTTGCGGGAGGTCCTCCCACTCCTCCAACCTATCGCCGCTGAGATACCAGCCCCTTGGGGCGTGGTCTCTCTCCCTTTAAAAAAGCGGCCACTTCCCTCTCCTCTCTCTCTTCACTTCCTGCTCCGCCGGTGACTAAACTCCTGGTCGCGTAGAGGGCTGTTGCCTGGGACAGTGATCTGTAAGTTTTTCCCCTTTAAATAAATATCACCCTATTAATCATAATCCCAAATTGGTGTGGTATTGTTTGTGACTTACGCCTTCAGAACAAGGAGGAATGAGACCTGACTCACGGCACACTTTCTTGAATCCTTCACATAAACATAAAGAACACTCATTTCAATAAATCTCTCACGAACGCCTGTCTACACACAATCCCAAGCTCATTTGTTTTCCCAGTCAAATCTTCTCTACCTTCAGAGAGGTTGAAAGAACCAAGATGTGCAGACTCACTGCTTGCTTGAAGAGTCTTAACTTGCTTCTCGTTAGCACACTCCATAGCTAGCAAAGTCCTTACCTTGTTGCACTTGTCAGTACCTGTTGTGGAATCCTTCCTTTTCACCAACCAGCCTTAGCCTATCTATATCACCTCATGGATGCCCGATGTATGACGCTAATGGCTAACTCAAACACTGGTGCCGTTGCAACAATAATATTTATTTCGGAGATAGAGGGAGCCTGTGCAAAGTTCGGCAACCATACCAAGCATGTCCATGAAGCCCAGATGAGGAGCGGAGCTAAGTGAATCCTGGTCTCTGCTGGCTGCCTCCTTTCCTTGCTAGACCAATGAAAAGCTGGGCATTCACCACTGGGACAATGAATGGTTGCCTTGAAAACTGTTTTAATGTCAAGTACACTGGAGTAAGGACATGCAAAGGGTCTACCTACAGGCTACACAGAAGATACTTCACTGGCCAATCTAAGAAAGAATTCATAGGCAATAAGGCAGACCCAAATGATATATAGAGCGACTGCTGCAGAGCAAATTCCGTGATCTCTTCTGATTATAGACTGGCCAAAGAACAACGCGGATTAATGAAAGCTGTGTGCTGCACTAAGACATGGGGGAGGGCGTCTTCCTTAAAGGCTTCATCTGTTAGACGTCAATTTAGAAAAACTATTTTTGAACTATTGGCTTCTACTCACACCTGGGCCAATTGGAAATATTGCTCTTCCCTTAATTAAATTTTGAGTTACTTCCAATTTCTGAAATATCCTAACTTATTTCATAGCTACTGGAAATAGGACAGCCGAACTCCATGTCACACCATCGCGTGTGCACCACCTGTCCACAGTTCAAACTCTGAGGCGAGGTTCCTGAAAGCACTCAACATGCTGACAGGAGACAACTGAGTTCATTTGGGCACATCCACCTCCCCTGTCCAATTCAGGCTCCATCCCTAGAAAAACAACCTAAGAAGCTAAGGCAAAGAGCAGTCATAAAACACAGCCCCGTGACAAAAATACAGTCCCTGAGACCAGAAGAGGTAAAATATACTGATTCCTTTTTGAAACAAGGAATTATTGAGATGGGAAACCCATGGTTAATTGAGTCATCTTTCAGTATGAAAAGACAATTTCTCCAGGGCCGGGGGTCTTTTTAATAATTGGTTTTCCAGGCAAATTTTAGTTTTGTATGTGTTAACTCAGACTCTTTTTTGTTTATGAGGCTCTGTTTAAGACAACACATTGTTTTTACTCATGAAAATGGCAGTGAGTGCGACTAGAAATTTGCTTATCACACTGTAATATAACTACCATCTAAAGATAGCTGCCTTTTCCAGAAAGAGAAAGCTCTTCTATGTATTATATCTACTTCCTCTTCATCAACTTATGTTTTAGATTATGTGGTGAAAATAATTATCATAAATTGACTTTTACTCTTCCCATTTTCACAGGGTATTTAATTTCAGCAACCCTGATTTTTTCCTTTTGTAAGGATTTAACCAATCATCCCTATTTCTGAGAAGTGTGAAACATGTATATCCAAACTGTGGCTTTTTACCAAAAGAGCGCAGCTGTCCTGTCCAAGCATCACAGCTTTTCAAGGGAACATCAGCAATGCTATGCGTGGGCCTCCTTCTGCCCAAGAGGCCAGTGAGAGCGGAACAAAGAAGTCAATGCCCCCTCAATCAATAGCCGTCACGGGCCCATTTGTCAACTCGGGAATCTTCATTTCCAATGAGGCTTACACCATTAAAGTAAGAAAATCAGACTTTCCATTTTCACTAGTTTCGAGTAAAAGACGGAAGAATTTGACTCATAAACAGAAGGGCGTAGCCTCCTGCTTCAAACCTTTAAGAACTCATGTTTAGGCTCACATCCTAGAAGTGGGACAGATGTGCTAGCTGGAAATGAAGGAGCCAATTTACCAATTCTTTCCTTTCCTCATCTCCTGAATCGATCCCCCAACAAATCTGCATCTTGTGAAGAAAAGGAAAAGGTTTTGAGGCACGTTCTCTAAGATGTCATGAATAATAGATTTGAAACCCGTTTATTAGCAGAGGTGCTGGTGCCATTGTTTCTGAATGATGTTGACACATGTCCTCTCAACATGTGCTCTCCCCATGACAGATTTATAGGCAGGACTACAAACATCACGTAACACACACATAACCTCTCCCTAGGGCCTCAAGCAGTCGTTCACGGCTCTGAGAGCCTATAAAGCTAATCTTTTCTCTCTTCTTCCTTTGAAAAAAGGCAAAATTATGAATATGAAATTAGATGCAGAAGAGTGGAATAGAGCTTATGGCCCAGAAGTCCTGAAATTCATGCTTAATTTCACAGACTCTCTGCCGCTGTCTCCTACACTAGAAAATACTTTCCAGGCAAACTCTAAAGAGCTGCGCCTTTGATTTAGTCTTCTGGTCCCTGTCACCATTGCCTCCTGCTCCTGAGATGTTTTGTGTAAATGTGTACAGCAAAATATCACAGGGTATCAGCTCAACTACAGCGTCTGATGGCTGGGAAAACTTCAGGCAATCAGTCACTCTCGGCCATCAGTGATGGGACATAGCATGGAAGAAGGACTTTGAAAATTCCTAACATAATTCAGGAGATGGATGGGATTTGTCATTAGGTATAGACTGGAATTTTTAATACATAATTTATGCAGTTGGCCCTCAGCCTATGAGCTAAGCATTTGTGGGTTCAACCACACATTGAGATTATTGGGGAGAATGGTGTTTACTCTGAACATGTACAGACTTACAATTAATTTCTAAATGATATCCTATCTCAAGAATTTACATAGCACTAATGTCTTGTGCCATAAGAGATGATTTAAAATACATGGAAGGCCATGTGTACATTTGGATGTCAACTAAGCATGCAAAATTTTATACAAAAGAGATTAGAACAGCCAAGTGTGTCCACAGTGAGGTCCTGGAACCAGTTCGTCATACGTATGAGGTATGAGGGCGACTGTATGTTTAAGCAATTTGCTTCTAATAATTTTAAAGTATTCATTTTAATTGAAGTAAATCAAATATTTAAAAAGAAAGAAGACATGAGAAGAAATAATATAGAGACTTTTAATGTTGATTAAGTCACAATGTGTTGACATCTCATTTTCAATAAGGACTATTTCTTCTCACTTTCAATGAAGACTTTATTTTCAATAAAGACTTTTCCAAAAAGCAAAGTCCTGTCTAGAGCAGATATGATGTCTGACCAAACAAATCAAATATTTCTGTATCCGGGGAAAAAGAAAGCCCTGGTGGTCATGAGAGAGGGAGGTACTTTGTTACTTCTGTGAGTCCATTCCTTTTTTATAGTTATATCCTCATGCATGCAACCCCACACTGCTGCTCCCCTGCCCAGCTGTCCTTCAAACAGCAGGAGGTCAGAGAACAGCCTTTGGTGTGCTCTAATTCTGTCTGGGTAGAAGTGACCTCCATATGCCCCTGGCCTACCAGGTGCAGCATCTCTGGCCTGCCAGCTGGATCTTCCCCACCTCCATCCTGGGATGCAAGCAGACAGGGAGTTAGCTTCTATGATCACTGGAGCCTAACACTCCCAGAACTGATATCTTCCTGATAGCAAAGCTGTGGGGCAAGAAGGGAGCTTAAATCACAGGTTTCTCTATCATGGGAGTGAAGTGAAAGCAACAAAGCTGGGGACCACTGATAATGCGGAAGGCAGTTTATCAGTCCCAAGAGGAGAGGGCATGTGCCACACTGCAGAAGGCACATCAGAGAAGCACCGACATTGGTCAGGAGGTAGAGGAAAGGGGGAAAGGTGTGAGCAGGAACTTTCCTATGTGTGCTCTGTGGAGGAACAGTGAGATGGGGCAAGCAGCCTTAGAAAGGAGCTTGGGGGATTTCAGGTGCTTACGGTTATAGGGGTAACCTCTAGGTCTCTGGTACTTTGCCCTTTCATGATGATGGCGTGGATAGGGGTCGAGAAGGTGGAAGTCCAATAAAGGTGGGGGCTGGATTGTGGGCCTCAAATTGGTTTCTTTCAACAGGACAAAATATGCTTACAGCAGTTGGCTAGATGTTTGGTGCTTTAGAAATTAGCAAGCCTTGGGAGGATCAGGTCCTGTAAGGTCAGCAATGCCCTAAGATATCAAAACACTGATGATTCCAGATAAATGAACATAGTCAGAACAAGGGGAAAGGAACAAGAAACAGGCGAAGATGTCATAGTACACAGAAAAGGTGGGCAAGTCCACCCATTTTGAGTGGATGCTGTGACAGAGGAAGGAATCCTCTCAACTGTACTCCAAGTGTCAGGGAGGCCTTACCAAACACTCCGGCCTACTCCTTGACACCTGGGCCATAGTTGCAGATGGAGGTTACCTTCAGCATTACAAAAGCATATGCAATGTCACTGCGGGAGGTGACATAATCCCATTTTATACACAAGAGGACATTTGAGGACCTTAGACGTACTTTTCCCAAAGACAAATGGCTGCACAGACTTGCATGCAAGTCTAGGTCACTCTGTCTCTTAGACTCTTTATGGGCTCCAAAACAGAAAGAGAAAGCTGTAATGTCAAAGTTTAAGAACGACTAGCTAACTTCCTAAAAACATGAAGGGTTGTTTCTCTAATACCTATCCATTTCAAAGTTCATTACACCTGAAAAAAATGCAGGCTGTCACTGTCCCAGTGACTCTTAAGCTTGCCTGAGAATTATTACAATGAGATCAAGGATGAATTAAGTGACTTGTATTTAGACATATAGCTGCGAAATATATTTATCATGGGCTATTGGTATATTTTGATCTTATGGATAGGATAGTGTGGGCCTCCAAAAGGAAGTGGGTCTGCTGTCTCAGGTTTGAGAGGATCCTGCCTGGGTTTATCTGTTTTGAGAGCAAAGCCCCTTCTACTCTCATTCCTGTGTCTGGTTCAGACGCCCTGGGGATCAGACCCACTGAAGTAACTGGCTCAGCATGTTGCTTCCCGCTCACTGCACCATTTGAGACTTACAGAGGGGATTGCATGGTTCACAAAGAAGGCGGCAGTGTTCCCATACAGGATAGATGCTACACGAAGTTTCTGGAATCCCTGCCTTGAGCAGTACCGCCAGGTCTGTGAAGTGTGAGACCCAGGTTCTTGTTTGAGCACTGCCAAAAGACAAACTCCTGTCATGATGGCTTTTCTTCTTCTTCTTTGGGAAGGATGGAACTTGTTATAATGACGATACTGAGGTTCCATGACAGTAATTCTCTATGTGTATACATGTTAACATTTACATGCATGTGTGGGTGTGCCATATTTACATATGTGTTAAGACCAGAGGTCAATGCCTAGTGTCTTCCTGTGTTACTTTCTATCTTATTGTTTAAAGACAGGGTCCCACTGAATCTGGAACTTACAGATGGGCTAGGGTCATTTACCAGTGAGTTCTGAGGATCTGTCCATCTGTCTCCATCTCCCCACTTGCAGGGTAGAAATGGGTATGGTTTTATATACCAGGCTTTTAATGTGGGCACCAGAGATCCAAACACAGACCCTTATGCTTGTGAAGCAAGCACCTTATTCACTGAGCCATTTTCCCAGGCCTTGGTCCCATGACATTTAAAATTTTAGTCTACACTAGAAACATAGGTTCCATTGAAAAAGGAAGTAGTGCTTAGAGCTAAATAATATACTTTAATGATCCAATAATAAGTGTTGGAGGCTCAATAAAAACAGAGGTAGATTAGGTAGCCATGAAGAATGAGCTACGAAGATGGACTGCTGGATTTGACTCCAAGAACTTGGAGAAAGGCTCCATGAACATTGTCTCTCTCATCTGCTACATGGATGGCAACTCCTAATGCAGACAGTTACTGCTACAATTTAGTTTAAATAGTGACAGCAATGCTTGGTCAACAGCAGGCTCTCCGCGAGAGCTGGTTTGAGCTTTTAACATTTTTGTAAACTTGACAAGAAACTCATCCATTTAACAAGAACAAGTACTCCCTTAAATTAAAGCTTATACTCAGAGATTCTTGGAATCTCCAGCTTTGTATCTCTATTGGTTTTGAGATTCCAAATGACTAGAAAACTAAAACTCTCTGTTCATATTCAGCAATGAATTGTCTCTAAATGCTGAGCTGCATTATAACTTTTAGAACAATATTACTTAGCAGGAGTCATAAAAGTTAAGTATAAAATGATGAACCAAATCTTATAGTGCTGTTTACACTACAAAGTTTAAGGGAAAAAAATCAGTATTTCACTCTTTTATAGCCTGTTTCCTGCCCATCATTTGCTTTTGTAAGTAAAGTTTTATTGTAACACAGTGTAAAATAGTATTTATGGCAGCTTGCTTCATGGTGACAATGAGCATTTTCAATGGAGGCAATATGGACCACAAAACCAAACACATCTACTATTCGGTCCTCAGCAGGTCCGTTGTTGCTCTTAATTCAGTTCATATTTAGGCATTCATGTTGGTCCATCACTTTTATTTATTTTTCAATTATATTGTGAAAGCCTATTAAAAGCTGAAGACTGATCTAGCTACTCTTCCAAACTTACAAGAAATTATAAGATATTATAAGGTCTATGGAAGGTGACAAGAATCAACCAGTCCTGGAAGCCTTCCCTGGTATTACCACATCTTTGGCTGACCAAGAATCATACTGTGTTTTGTCCTTAGTCCTTTCTTTCTTCAGGCCAACATCTGGGCCTGCTGCACTGTTGCCTCTGGCCAGCATTCTTGTCCCTGGTTGCTGAGTGAACCCATTCATTCCCCTAGGGGGCTTCTTTCTCCACTCAACACAATCTACCAATTTTTCAGTACTACACTTTCATTACTGCTTAAAATGCTATCAATTCCAACTGCCCATGAGGTTTGGAATGCAACACCATAATGACCAGGATTCGCACTCAGTCTCCTGTGGTCAACAGGGAGACAGCCAGGCCTTCAGCCTTCTCCCACCAGCAGCCCAGCCTCCCTCCTGTCGTCACCTCCTCTCCCCTCAAGCTTCTGCTCTGCTCACATCACCTCCAATTAAGATGATTTCCTCTAGAGGTCTCCTCCCAGTACTGGGCCCACAAATGTCTTTAGTAAGTACATAGACTTGGCATGCCTGGTTTTAACAACACCAAAGAATATGCAAAATATTGAATATCAGTGGGGGTGGCTACTTCTGGGAAAAATACCCTTTTTACCTCTTGCAAGCCCACATTCACAAATGAACAACCGTCCTCCCAACTCTAAATTTTAGCAAGTTTACATTGCAGTTCTTTGAAACAAAGGTCACTTGCTCAGCTATAGATAAATAAAAATTCACAAGCATCTTCAGGAAAATCAATACAGGTACTAAAAAATCTAAGTTGATAATAAATTTTAGTTCCCCTTGCACATAGCTCAGGAATGTCACTACTTACTGGCCCTGCTGTAATATCAGATATCTCAGAAGAGTATTGATTTTGCCACTGAAGTGTGACTAAAGGGATAAATAAACTGCTCCTGGGGTCAATCGATCCATTTATCTTCACTGGTATTTTATAAAAAGTCAAAGTAGCATAAACTTTGATAAATAAATGTTATCGTGACAGAAATATTGCTGACATAAGGACTTGAAAGAAGAAAGAACTGACAATTCTGACGCTCGAAAGCCACACAATTGGCCTCACATTTTAGCACGAACAGCCACGCACACACAAATAACCCTTCAACTGCTCTAAATAATCTATGTGGCCCACATGGATAAAACACACAGGGTCAGGAGTCAAGGCCTTGTGAAACGAAGCAACAAGGGGGAGATATAAGGGAGTCATTTCTAACCCCTGATTAATCCGAAAGGAGCTGTGAGGTCTCCAAAACAGACAAATGTTTCTGGATATTGTCCAGGTATGTTTTTGGAATAGCAGAGTGATTCGGATCTTCAGAAATCAGGATGGGGTACTCTGAAGTGGCATTTTAGGGCTTCCACTTAACTGCACCACAACGATCCCATAAAGATTTCAATGCAAGGCCAGCAAACTTACAACGTCGTGCCTATAACAGGGTATTAGGGCTCTGGAAGAATTTTAATTCAAGTGTGGGAGAAGTGGGGACCCTGTGAAGGGGCTGTAACTTAGCATGAGAAATTACACTAGCGGTGCTTGGAAACAGTGTGCAGAGACAGCATTGCCATCCAGTGATAAACAAAGCCTGGATCATAGGAACACACTGGCTGATACTGCAATTTCAGCCCCATAACCAGTGGAGTTAAAATTACCATACTCCAGGGAACACCCAGCTTTTGGGATTTAGAAACTGCTAACGGACTGCAAATTTAGTTTGGACCTCAAAGGGCTTTCAAACTCGAATTTTTTTTTCTTCTCAGTCTTAAGGCAGAGTGTTTAGGTCCTCGCCAACCCCTGCCCCTCCTCTTGGTTAAAACCAAGGGTCCACTCAGGAGCTCTTTCTTTTCCTCCTTTCCTTCACACAGAATCCTGGGCCACTGCTGCCACAAAGCCTGGCCCAAGGAGGCCTTTCTCAGGGACTCAAGAGGAAACCCTGCTCAGTACTTGGCGAGACTCGAATCTCCTGCAGGCTGGTGTGATGCCCAGCAGGACACAGTGGGCACTTGATACAATGGCATTTACTGACTGGAAGTGTCTGGGTGGCCAGACTGGGCATGGGATTCTGTGAAGGTCACAGGATGTTGGCAATGTGGTTAGAAGCAGCTGTAAAAGCTGCACTGGGCAGGAACAGAGCGGTAGCCATGGGTACAGTCAAAGGGAGGAAAGCCCATGACGAAAGGCTGTCTGGCAGGTTTGGACTATCTCCACAAAATAGGGCTGGCACATTCTCATGACAGCAGGCTGCTAGAAGGAGCCCAGAGTGCACAATGCCGCTCATTTTCCAAGGCTCAAGTGCAACTTAGCTGCAGACATAAAAACCTGTGCTTCCTTCATAGCACAGGTCCTTCCATGCCATCTGAAGCAATGAGTGCATGCACAAGAGTATGTGCATATGTGCATTTGTCGTGGGATTTGAATTTCCTGTCAAAAGTCTCCCTGATATTCTGATACCAAAGAAACAGTTCAATAACTATTTCCATTTAGCAAAACAATATAGTAGGCTTCCCCCGTAGTCTGAGCTCCCAAGCCAGGCACTCTTGGCTAGACAGTGTCACACTGCCCTCTAAGTTCCTATCTCTACACCACAGGTTAGTACAGCTCTTGGTAGCTCTTGGACCATGTCAGGGATGTTTCCCTTTGATTAAGGCAAAATCCCACAACGGGTCAAGGTACAGCGATAAATGTCTAGAGCGTGCTAATCCACAAATAGAACATGCTATCACACCCATCCCAGAGGAATTAGGGACCATCATGGAAGAGGGGATAGAACAACAGCAAGAGGCAGAGGTTGGGAAGGGCCAAACCGGAAGAGATTCCTCTGGACATGGCAGGACTGCTGAACTCACAAACTCCTAGCAGCTGTGGTTGCCTCCCAAGGTTCACTAAGAGTCAGTCAGTCAACCTTATCAGATAGAAGAAGAAAGGAGCTCAGGAACTGAAGAACTTAGCTGAGGGCAACTGACAGCTGCTGGGGAGGGAGGGTGCTTTCTTTAAAGATGTGGTCCCTAGTAGTTAGACCACACTCCAGTGGATGCCCATCACCATAGGTACCTGTGCAGCACAAAGAGAACATGGTAGGTTGTTTGGTTAAGAAGGCATGTTCTTATACTTGTGGTCACTGTTTCAGGGAACGGTACATCCAACCACTGTATCTGCCTGAGCTAGGAACCTGGTGGAATCAGTCTCAGCCCACTTTCTCCCCAGTTTGCCTGAAGACCTGCCTTCTCTGTAGATGTCTTTCTGTTCTTGTAGTGTTTATTCTATTTATTATATCTGGTCATTCTCATCTCATCTGTAAAGTCAACTTCCAACCTTCTATCTCCTTCTTTGGTGTTGCTGTGGTGTGAATGTGGATGCGTCCTTCAAGGGCACATGTATGAAAGGCTTAATCCCCTGACTGATACTACTGGGAGTTATGAATGTTTAGGGACTGGGACCTCAGGAGAGGTTTTTATATTATCAAGGACATGCCTCTAAAAGTTACTAATTATCCATATTGACTCATGCTCTTCCTGTCTGCTTCATGACTATATCTATATCTGTATCTATATATGGTTTGCTCTGCCAAGTGTGTCAGCCATGATATGCTACTCTTTCTATAGGTAAAAACAAACAAGCATTGGGATCAGTTGATGGCCTCAGATAATCTCTAGAACTGAAAGCCAAAATAAATTTCTTCCTTATAGGTTAAGGATCTCAAGTATTTTATCACGGTCATTCAAAGCTGACTAGCTACACACTGATTTTCTCACTAAAGTCAAAGTAATCTTTCTAGAACACCCACCTCACCAGGTCAGCTCCCTGTTTAAAGTTCTTTGACAGATGAGCCCTTAAACCAGAGGGCCAACTGCTTGTGTCTCAGCCAAGAGAGCACTTTATGGTAAGGGCTCAGAGCCCTCTCTTTCAATTCTTGTCATCTCTGTGCCCAAGCTCTTCCAGTGTCCACCTACATTCTCAGGGGTTGCAAAGCTCCTCCTCCATTCTTGTACATCTTTTAGATCTTTGATTGGGTGTAATATTAATCTAGTCCCTTCATGATGGTCCCTTACTAGCTGTTCCTACTGAGCCCTTTGTGTGGCAGCCATTAATGCTGTTTAATACTTGCCCATCACTGTTAAAAATGTAAGCTCATGCACTAACATATAAACTTCAATAGACAGCATCATTTCTATCTGAAAACTCGCAAAGTTGAAAAGCTACATGCTACAATGATTACAGCATATGATATGACATACACCTAATGTGATATATGTGTAAACAGGGGAAATGTAACTTATCCTTTATGGGCACAGAAATTGGATAATCGTTTAAAATCAATTAGTGATGAAGCTAATCATCAGTGAGGGTTTACAGATAATGTTTTGAACATACACAAGCACACGCATAGCTTTGTACAGGTCTGGATATGTTTAGCTGAATTCTGGGACTGGCTCAATAATGCAGGTGTACCTCATTTTACATGACAAGCACGCTATTACAACTTCATGCAAATCAAATTTCTGTGAATCAAGGTTGATTTAAAATGTCCCATTTGAACAAATTTCATGTAAATTCTATGTTGAAGGGAATAATCGCCTCCAAATGTAACTTTCTTGAATAAAACAGACATTCGCTACTGGATTTAATTAAAGCAATATTATAAAGTGATTAAGTAGATTTCCCTCACCCTATGAAAACCAAAGAGAAACCAGTGATACAAGACAGGTACACACACATTACACATTACCAGCATCCACCACAATACAAACAACAACATGATTAAGCTGTCTGAAAGCTTCTTATGCATAATGAGAGAAAAACATAGGAAAGTTAAGCACTTAGACTCTTTGAAATCCTGTTTGATTTACTAATTCAGTGTTTTCCTTTTATTAAAAAAGACTATTCTTAACTTACAATTACCAAGGAATGAGGTGTTCTCTCTCTCTCTCTCTCTCTCTCTCTCTCTCTCTCTCTCTCTCTCTCCCTCCCTCCCTCTCTCTCTCTCTCCTCCCTCCTTTCTCCCCCCCCACAGAGGTATAAAAGTCTTAAAAGTACCATCTCAATTTTTATAAACAAACATGAATATGTAGAAATAAATTAAAAGGTATTTATAAGGTAGGATTATTATACTTGTACAATTACATCCCATCTGAATAGTTCTTAGATGTTGCTAGTACCACACACCACCGTCATATGTGCCATTTAAGAAGATAATGTTCCCCCAGAACATTGTGATTCATAACAGTATGAGACGCATTCCATATTTGGGGGTGTTCAAATGTGAGGAAGCATGCACCCTGAAATCAACACTACAGACTCATCAGGCATGTTTATGGGGTATCCCAGCACATGGGACGGCAATGAACAATATTGAAACTCCTCATTTTAAAGATGGGGTATTTGAAATGTAACAAAATATTAATTTATCTTTTATCAGTGAAAATTGTATCTATCAATAAAATATTGTAATGATGTAGGCTGAGTTTTCCTTACTCAAAATGCTTTGGGCCAGAAGCATTTTTGTTTGAACATCAGATATTTTTTTCTTCATATTTAGGAATATTTCTTAAACATAACAACGTATCTTGGAATTTGAATCTGAAATTTATGTTTCATGTGACCTTACACCTATACCCTGAAGATAACTTTACACAATATCTTTTATTAATTTCATGCACAAAGCAAGGTTCATGTATGCTGAACCATCAAGCCTAAAGGGTTGTGTTGGAAACTCTGAAGTTTCAGATTCTTTGGCAGTTTTGGATTTCAGATTTTTAGATCATGGATGCTCATCTACAGTTGACTGACAGACTAAGTTATGTCTGCTTTAAACATCACAGTTCATATATTTAGAATGTAGTAGTAATAACGTATATGCAGGCTCCCAGGAAGTGCATAAGAAGTTTAAGACATACAGGGAAAATCACAATCAATTCTGTATGTTTTATTTAATGAGATCTTGGAATGCTTTATCTGAATGTGCTCCTCTGAAGTACTGTGAGGTAAAGGTGCCTCCAAGTTTTAGGCTAAGAACTTTCCTTGAAGTGTATCTTGTGTGCCTGAAGCATCTTACCTGATGGAAAACACACCCCGTGGACTTACTTTCTCATCATACCTATCTGAATGGAAAGGTGGCCTAAATTCTAACTACTAAGGACCTGACGATGCTATCAACTATGAGTATTCCTGGGCCAGCAATGGGAATCCCTGTTTTGTTGATCTCCATTGTATTGATATCCCTTAGCTGACATCTTCCGGCATCCTCTTAAACCTCTCCTACTCTATTCAGAGAAAGAATTCTGTAGCATTGGTTTTTTGCTCAAATTCACCAAACCATCTTACACAACTCCTTTACTGATTTCATTTCACATCTGAAAGCCTTGCCCTTGTCTTTCACACCTGTTCTGCCTTCCTGAGTTCGTAAGTCTGATCATGGAAACTACCTGTGTTGTTTTGGGTAGTTTTCCATCTGTCCTCTGCTGGGAGTAAAAACTAGGGCTCCCCCAAAGCCTGATCTTCAACACAGAAATGTTGGCTCCGCAGGTCGGAGACCAAGCTTTCCCTCTGTATCCTCCTCTGTGCACTGCGAAACAGTTTACGTCTCAGGAACAACTACGCGAGGGCATCGTGCCCCACCTTTAGAGTAGAATGCATGTCTCCCGTGAAATGGCAAGTCCTTCATTTCTACAGGCTGAATGGGACAGCACTTAGAAATGCATTCTACTTGGCTAAATTTAGACTGCAAAGAAAAAAAAAGCATATCCAAAAATACCCTCTGGCTTAGGGCTTTTTTTCATGTGCTTCTGAATTAATTTATTGTTCACCCTTCACTCCCAGCGCCTTGTGAGACAAACTCCAGTAAATTCAGAAATATCAGGCCCTGAAACCTGCAATTTTAATGCTCTGATTTAGACACCTAGTGCCTTTGTCAATTACAAGAGAGCTCTTTTTCTATTGATCAATTTTTCAATGTAAGTAACATGGCAGCTTGGGAAATTTGTTTCTTTCTTTTTTGCTTTCTTTGTTGCTTTTGCCACTTTCTGGTGACCCCACCCCAGGAATCCCTCTCCTTTGTATGAAGTGGAAGACATCCCACATGAAGATGGTCAGTCACAAAAGCCTTTATAACGATCCGACACTAACTTTATCTACATGGCCCTCTTTGCCAGGTGTCTGAAGTCCAAGGCTTGATCCCTCTCCATGGTGGTGAACAAGCTTCTCATGGACTATGCCACATAGGATCCACCATTCTGACTTCTCCTCCCCCTCCTTGCCTCCCTGCTGCTGTGCCTCTGGCTTCTTCTCCCCAGAACTCTTGTCCTGCTCTCCTGACTGTCCTCCACTTTCTATATCCCCTGTGTCCCTCATGGTAGCATCCAAATGATGAGACTCTGCTTCCCGGAACATGTGGGAATCTGACGGTGCTGTACATTCCTCTGGCTTCTTCTCCCCAGAACTCTTGTCCTGCTCTCCTGCCTGTCACTCTTCTGACTGTTCTCCACTTTCTATATCCCCTGTGTCCCTCATGGTAGCATCCAAATGATGAGACTCTGCTTCCCGGAACATGTGGGAATCTGACGGTGCTGTACATTCCAGAGGGCATCTGCTGCTCTCCCTCACACCTGGTGCCCGGGTCTTGACACAGCTGCCATTGGGACGCCTGCTCAGGTTTATAGCAACCTAACTTTGCTTGTTACGAGAAGAACCTACATGATATTCCTGACGGTCACGGTGTGGCCTGTGCACTTGCTTCAGAGTCTTTCACAGAGCCTCTCACTGCATGCACTCCCCGCTTCCCCCTTAGAAATCAGGAGTACACTGCTGTCAGCTCTTTACTTATCTTAGGTGCCTAATCCTAAAACAGGCAGTGGAGGACTCGCACCGGTTTCCTGTTTATTCTCTCCGCCCTAGTGTGTTCATTCCTGGCTCCCAACCCAGGAAGAGGTGCTTTGTACATTTCAACACATTGGTACAAACAGCATTACCAGGCTTTTGTTTCCGTTTTTATTTTAAGAACTGTAACAGATATTCATGAGTTTAATTTAACTGTCTACTTCCTAGCAGCCACACTTGTTAAGGGCTGCAATAAAGCAACTGAGAAATTAAGTGCTGCGCTTCCTCACACCGTAAGTCATACGTTACTTTAAGAGTCCCATCATTAGGAATGCAGCTGGCACTCGTACAGCGGTGCAGCTCCTAATGAGGGCCGTTGGTTTTTGTCCAGATGTTCCCATGCATCACACCCTCCTCTGCCACTAGAGAAGCAGACCCATACCATTTTTTTTAATGATTGTTGCTATTCCTTGTGCTTGATAAATAGGCTAATATGCTCTCCCTGCATGATCAAAGAAGATGAAACCCAGTCCTGACTAATGTGTGGCTGGAGGCAAGAGAGGAAAGAAACTCAAATAGGTTCGAGTGCTGTTCTACATACCTCTTACCTCTCACTCGGGCCAGCTGATTTCAGGCCATTCTTACATTTCTGGAAGCCAGTACAAAGTAAAGAGAAAAGCCTAAGTAGAAACATCAGTCATCAGACACAGAACCATGGTGACTACCCATGGTGCATTCCTCATGCCAGAAGAGTTCCTGATCGTGCCAGACCTTAAACATGGTGACGTCGGCTATTAGGGCAGTCATGATTAGGATAACACCATGTTAGGGTGGCAGAATCCTAAAAGTCCCACAAAGTCAGCATTACTAACCCCTGCTTACAGAGAAGGAAGCAGAAGCAAGAAGGTTAGGAGATATTCCTAGTTATCGAAATAGGATACAGTAGAGGTGGGCTTCAGACTCAGAATTTTTCAACCACCATCCGGACTCTTAAGGACTTCCATGTCAACCAGCTTACTCTGGCCATGTCCAACTGCGATATCTGTTCATGTAAAATGGCAAAACTTCAGCTCCCAGTTACCCAGAGAGAGCTGCCATTGCAATCAGTTGCTGCAGTTAAGGCATTTTATAGAAAAGATTAAAATCTATAGTCCCCTTATAGTCAATTTTGTCTAGAACAATGGTTCTCAGCCTGTGGGACACAACCTCTATGAGGGTTGAACGATCCTTTTCCAGGGGCCACATATCCTGCATATCAGATATTTACATTACGATTCCTAATAGGAGCACAATTAGTTATGGAGTAGCAATGAAATAGTTTTATGGTTGGGGGTCACCACAGCATGAGGAACTGGATTAAAGTGTTGCAGCGTTGGGAAGGTTTTTTGTCGTATCCCTTTGTCCATACAGTGACCACAACATGAGAACACACTGCAGTAATGAAGAGGACACCACTAGCCCCGAAGTCTTCACTGTTTCATTACACATAAATGCTACCACACAGCCAACAGATTAAGTTACCAACCAAGCCTTTAAAACTCTGCAGGAGACTGAAAACATGCATTATAAAAGGTGAATAAGAAATGAGAGGATAACACTCTGTTCTTTAACCACTGCCTGGACAGAAGCCGGTCTGCACACAGGAAGACACCAGAGTTCCTCTCCACACGTGGTTTGGTTTAATATGATTAGTGTCCAGTGAGTGGTCTCCTTGGAGAAGCAGAATGTCAACAGCCTTGCTCTTCAACCTAGCACATTTTGTATTTCCAAGATGCTGTATATAAAAAGGTGGTTTGAAAACACCTCCAGCTGCATACCATGAGGGAAGAGTTGACAACTGTGGTGGTGGCCTAGGACAGGAGAGATGCTTGGCTTTCTGATAGGCAACAGGCAAACCAGCAAGCCAGCTCTAAAATTGTGGGAAGTGGGAGAAAATGAGCAAAGTGGGCAAGCGGGACGGGCTGCTTGAAAAGAGACAAGTACCCAGTGGGTAGTTCTGTTAAAGGCAAGATAAACTGAAAGGCACCTCAGATCAGAGGCCGGCACTGCTCACTGGAATCAAGATTGATGTAGGAAGCATTCCTCTGTCAAGTAGGAAGAGAAGGGAAAGGCTGATCCTTGTGGACTTTCCACGTGTCCAGTACACACAATATGTGTTTATTACTAAGATGGACATTCACCAAAAATTCAGCTTTTTATTCAAGCCTAAGTCCAATGATCATTACATAGAATGGAGGAAAATGAGTAGTGGAAATTCCATCAGGAGGCAAGAGAAGTTACCCCAAGCCTGCAGTGTGAGTCAGTGAATTGAAGACAATATAGGTTATTTAACCAGAAAAGAAGAACTGCATCTCTAAACTAGCATCTAAGGAATAATATCTTGGCAACACTGGAAATACTTCACTTTTATCTTGCACACAGAGTGACTGAGTTTTGCAAGAACTTTTTAATTATGTAAAATGGTAAAAATTACACACAGCACAACAGAATTGGGCTAATTTTAGGCAGCTTACACAGATTCTCGTGTATGTTTAACTTCTTTTCACCAAAGGCATGGCAGATAAGTGACTAAGTGTACAAAGAAGGGTTGACTTTTGCCTCCATTAAGGATAAAAGAAGACCTGGACTATAAAAGGGAAACCAGCTAGACATGTCGCTATACCTCAGTTAATATGAAGTGGCTAATGATGGTTATTATCATCATTTTTACGACAGCAGCCTCGCACGGTAGCTTACTTCTGTAATCCCAGCACGCAGGAGGCTGACAGAGGCTGCACAATGAGCCAGACAGGCAGTGTACGTAGATATGGTTTGTATAAATGAAGAGGTCTGGGTGGCTACCACAGTATCAGCACGTGGTCCCTCTGCAATCATCAGCAGTACAACTCTTAAAGCACAGGAAGATGGACGTCTAGGTATATATTTGAAGGATAGGTGGATAACAGGGAAAAGCTATATACAGTTATGAAGACTGGCCATCCCATCCACAACGCACAGGACAGACTGTCTGGAAGGGGGGTTGCAAGTGCTCAGACCTATCCTTGGGTGGAATTCTTCTCCAGGGAAGTCTCAGCTTTGTCTTAGGAACCACTGAATTGATTGTACCAGGCCCTCTGATCATTGCACCAGGGTCCCAGATCATCCAGAAACTGGCTGTAGATTTTAATCTTTTCTGTAAAATACCTTAACTGTAGCAACTGATCACAGTGGCAGCTCTCTCTGAATAACTGGGAACTGAAGTTTTGCCAAGTTTACATGAGCGGATATCACAGTTGGACACGGCCAGAGTAAGCAGGTTGATGTGGAAGTCCTTAAGAGTCTGGTTGGTGGTTGAAAAGTTCTGAGTCTGAAGTTCACCTCTAGGTCCAGAGGGTAATCTTCTGGTATTGGCAGATACTGCATACACATGCAGGCAAAACTACTCATACACATACAGTTCTTAGGACTTATCGTTTAAACATCAGTTGTCAGGCTAGCCGTGGATATGGAGGAAGGAGCTCCAGAATCATTGGTTCGTTACCATGAAAAGTACATGCTGCTGACTATTATGAAGTGATCTGTCCCAGCTAACCACAAAGCTATTGGAGCTCCTGAAATGATTGCCTTTAACTTCATCATCCAAATCACTGTGCCATTCACGTGTCTCCTCCTCAGAGAAGAATGGGAAATGACTTCCAAAACCTCACACCCTTGTCGCCTGCTAAGTGAAGGTACCCTGCAGATGGACTCTCAGCTTCCTAGTAACTGAAGGGAAAAAGGAAATGTGAAAGGTGCCAAGTCTCCTGGTTAAATGTCAACCTACCGGCCACTCTCCTTGTACTCATCCCCTCTGGCAATGGTCTCTAGGATGTTCCTATGCTTCCGAACTCACTGTGAAGTTGGCTGAGCAACACTCAAATTGCACACGAAAGCAGGCTGTGAATGTAGATGTCTTGTGTCATTTGCAAAATGTTCATTCCAAAACCCAAGCTGCCATGCCACCGCCGTCCACCTGTAAGGATGCTTACCAGTGACTGAGTGACATGAGCTGACTTGGGACCACCAAAAAGCCAGAGAGGCTTGCTCCCAAAGCATCCCTAGCACAGGGACAAAATCTGCTGCTCTCCATTTGACGTTAAACGACTGTGACGTTGCGCCATGGTGTTGAGTTCTGGGAACTGAGTATGTGAAGGCAGTTTAACATTTACGAGCTTGACATGGTAAAGGTTAACTTCTCTGATGATTCATCAAGACGTCTTGTTAAGAGTGGCAGAATTATGACTGGCAGAGCTAAGGGCTCAAGGGACAGAGAAGAGAAGCATGCATGGCCTGGACGCTGGGCCTCACCAGAGGATTCCTTCCAACTGATTCCGAGATCGATGGGAGTAATATATTGTTTTTAGCCCAAAGCAGAACACAGTTACATTCACATTCCTGGAGGAAGAGTCAGTCCTAACTTTACAAGTGATTGGCTCATAAAAGGCTTCATTTATTAACATTAGAACACAGCATTATTAGAGGCTTAGGGGGGAAATCAACAGTAGCCCATGGGAACACATTTACCCACAGAACTAACCATGGATAGACTGGTCTTCAGCTTAAGCGTTACGTGTGATGACAAGCACAGGCCGTAACTGCCACTTGGTCATTAAAGTTTATAAAAATTATGAGTCAAGATCACAAATGGGGCATATACACTTTCAAATACCATACAGCTTGTTATAACAAATCCTCAAATTTACAAACAGGCTGCATACCCCATTAAGACCCAATAAATAGCTTCTCTGCGCCACTAACTCTGAAGACTTTTCTTCACCAAGGCCCCTTCCAGTCATACAGAGCTTTCATGAGACCACAGTTGTATATAAGTAAATGTGGTTGTGCTAACTACTAACCAAATTCATGAGACCACAGTTTTATATAAGTAAATGTGGTTGTGCTAACTACTAACCAAACGAGTCCTTGAGATCAGCATGAGAGAGACACCAAGTCACACATTCAGTGAAGAAACAGCAAATGCAGTGGTGAGCAGCCTCTCACAGAGCACTGCACCCTCATACCACAGCAGGGGAAAACTAACTCTTAGCTTACTTTCACATGAGGATTAGTTTTTGCCTGGGCCAAACTGTATGTCAATGAGCAGATGAGATTACTGTTTTGTTGTGATACGTTTGGGTGGTTTATGCTACTGTAATAACTAGCCACAACGCTCCATGAGAGGGGGATGCACAAAGGCACGTGAGGGTGTCCTCTTTTCAGAAGCAAAGACTAAGTGGACACAATAAAAGAGACAAAATAGCCTCCATCCACACACCTTATCCCCCACGAACTCCAACTGTGTTACAGTCTGGACTCACAGCTCTTCACTGCCATCATCCTTCTTTCGAAAGCTTTATTTATTTTTACCTTATGTGAATGAGTATTTTGCACACTTGTAGGCATGCACAGCACGTGCTTGCCCGTTGCCTGTGTAGCCCAGAAGAGGACACTGGATTCCCTAGAACTGGAGTTTCAGGTTAGCTGTGGGCAAACATACAGGTGTTAAGACCTGAACTCTATGCAAGAGCAGAGCAGCAAATGCTCTTAACCTCTCAGCCACCTCTCCTGACTCTGCTGTTTTACCTTTCTCCTTCAGGGCAGAGAGCAAACGAAAGCTGTGGCGCTGAAGTGATTTAATGGAAAGGAAGGGGTCTTCCCGCCACTCCTGCCATCTTACCTCTAAGCCACAGCAAACTTGCAGGGCAAAAGGATTACAGGAAACAAAGGTTAAATAGTAGGTTTGTTTGTTTGTTTTGTCGAATAAAATAGCAATTTTGAATGAGAATTGCAATATTCAGCAAAGAAGTAAATACACTATGCAGTGAATGCAGGCTTCCTGCTGTCAGGGGAGAAAAGCCCTGGAAACACAGAGGGGAGGGAAGACCAAGATGAGCAGGGCGATGAACTGGGATGGAAGATGTCAGCATGAACTCTGACTCTGTATTAAATAGCTGGGTAGGCAGATAGGTGGATGACAGACACTGTCATACCAACAGATGTGTGTGCGTGTGTATGCAGACGTGCATATGATAGTACATGAAATATATACGCAGCACACCTCTGCCTGCTGAAAGCCTCCCGAAGCAGTAACACTCGGGTTCTGAGCACACAGAACAATCAGCACCCTGGTCTCTGAAGTCCATCCGTACAGAAAGAGGCACGCTCTTGAGAAATGATTCATTTCACGTCTAGAGTTGCTGAATTACAGGATTAATTCTAGGACATCTTGCTGTACCAGAGACGAGCATAATGAAGATATGTCTCATGGAAAGAAGCTAGCCTGAAGGGCATCGTCTACTGGTCAAATCTAGTAAACATTAAAATGCTGTGGATGAATGACCATAATCTAAAGCAAAAATCCATGAGTTCATACGGATTAAGTGTATTTAAGAAGCAGAAGGAAAAAGTCTTTCTTTCAGAAGAATTCACTCTACTAAACAGAAATACCAACTAAAACCCAGAGAAGTGATAGAAGTGATGACACCATTGTAGAACGAGCTTTAGGCAAGCAGTGACTCAGGCAAGGACCATCAACGAGTGAAGGAAAGCATGATGGGAAACGCACCGTCTACCAGCCTCAAATGCACATGCTAATAGTACTTACCAGCAACTACTGTGGAGAAAATTGGCAGGGGCCACCTTAACCAAGTGACTATGCACCTACGGCCCATCCTAGGCCAAATCGATGACACCTGACTCTGAGCGCTGGGTCACATGATGATGCATGTCAATACCCACAGGAGGGCTTAAGATGCTTCATGGCATTTGGGAAAATCTCTCCCGTGTATGTTCTTCTCTTTCCCATCTTTTTTTCTTTTTGGGACAGGGTGGTGCTATGATCCAGGATGGTCTTGAATTCCCAGAATCCTGCCTTAGCCTCTCTGCCACAAAGTCTAGCGCCCTCCATCCCTGAAGGATATTCCTGGTTACCCGAATTCAGCTCGACGCCAGAAGGCAGGAGGATAAAGAGTGGTTCTTATATTAGGTTTCCATGGCACTGAAGGTGGAGTGAAGTTGTCTGGAAAAACAAATAGATTCTACCCGCTCCTAATAATCCTTCCTTGCTCTCCCTGCCTCTGTAACAGCATCCTAGGACACCCTCTGCTCTATGACATCCTTCTTCCCTATGCTAGCCTTGTCTGCTGGCCCTGGACTCTAAGCTCATGCTATGATATGATATGATAATATAAATGATTCAAATTCTTTATTGATTTCAAGACGGATTGCTAAACAGGCGATCTGATTTTTCAACATTAAAGGAGACACAACAGTGCCCCTCACTGCGATTCTTGGTGCTACTAATGGGACTCTATCTCATTAACAGTGACGGGAATTCTGCAGGAACTCCATGAGACACAGCATTATCTAGTAAGAAAAGTAAATGATGGGAAACAGTTTGCTATTTGACAGGACCCTGCATTATCTGCCCCACAAAAAAGCATACAAAAAATTCTGTTGGGTATTTATTACTTGGCTGTAAATTGAAAATATTACAGAAATAAAAATCCTAGGAAGAAGAAAAAAATCCTAACAAATTCTTATAGAGCCAAACAGCAACATGCTAAAGCACCATCAATTCTGATAAAAGAAAGGGGGGCTGAGGGGAGAAAACACAGCTTTCTCCTTCAGTGTGCTTTTCCTAGGGGAAATAAATAATTTACGGTTCCTTCAACCAAGCGATTCTCTCCTATTATTTAAAAAATATGTTCCGTTGCCTCTGTAGAACAAAGCAGAGAGCATGCTCTCCCTGTGTGCCCTAGCACTGCCACAGATCTCCCGGACACAAGGATGGTAGCTCGAAGTCACAAGGAAAAGTTTCCGAGTACCATCTCGTTTCAGTGACAAGGAGAAGCTGAGGTCTGAAATATCCTGAACTATTTAGATAATGCTGAAGGCTGTGTATGGTGCCTCACACATATAATCCAGTACCTGGGAGGTAGGGGCAGGAGGGTCAAGAGTTTGGGTCAACCTCAGCCAATAAGTTGCAATAACTGATGTGAAATTACTTTTTCATTGCGTCTCACATTTCGCTAAACCCTACGAGGAAGTATGTCCTTTCCCTGAGTATTTATATGACTTCTAAATCTTTGGCACCTCCAAGGGCAGAATAACAGACCAGGTCACTGTTCTGATGTCTGGGCTCCAATATTCTACAATAAAGGATGTCCCTATCAGAATAGTACCCATCCAGCCTAGGGCACTGCTCAGGATATTAATTGTTCCTGCTTTTTTAATCCATTGGCACATTTCATTAATTCATTTGCTCGTTCTGAAAATAAATACTGATGAAGTGAAACAGACAGAAAGGATGCAAGTATTCAGGACGGCCATGCGCAGGCGCCATACAGAACCGCTGTCTCAGCACACCATGAAGGGTGAATGTATCAGTTATTTAAAATCAAATTTTAATGGAAGTAGCTTCCAACAGCAAATTTCTATGTTTCTATCTCATTCTCAGAAGGTACCAAAGAAGAACGGAATCGACCAAAAAGCTAATTCAATAGAAAATGTTTAGTATGAACACAAAACATGTTGTTTTCTCTGTCACCCCAAACAATGCTTGCACAAGACCCTATACCCCTCTAAGCCTCGAGGGGAAAGGCCATTTTAATCTGGGGCATAAAAATACTGAGCTATTGTGATATGAAAGGCAGGATGTGCTGTCCATCCCAATCACTATGGTTACGGCTCATGGTGCATCTCGGGCTACTGTCTCCACTTTAGGAGTATGGACAACACTCATCACTGCCCCTCCCAGGTAGGACCATGGAATAATTTCTCTCTATTATGCTCTACCTCACAAAATAAATGGATAAAACTACATTTGTAGCATCTTATTTTTTCTTGTATGGATGACCCACGAGCATAAGACTATCTCAAATATAATGAGCATGTTTCTCACACCAATGCTCATGGCTGAACACACCAATTAAAGCTAGATGCTTAATTTTCACATCTCAAATGAAGCTAACCATGTAAAGAGGACATGTTGTATGCCCTCTTGTACATATATTTACAGAGGTGTTGCTCTGGCGATTCTAAAGTGAATTGTGAAATTCTTTCTAAGAATACACCCAATTATCCATGCAGCTGCCATGAACAGCAAGCAGCTATTCTGGCTGAGGTGATTTTGGGTCTACAGTTGACTTTTGTTCACATTTAGAAAATGGATAGTAAGTTCAATCTACCTCATAGGTTTATAACTATTTTTTATATTTAAAAATTGTATTTAAAGCCATTCATATTAATTACACATTCTCCTCTTCCTAATTAATCAGAAGCTCCATTAAGTCCTAAGGTTAAAATACAGTATCCCGAACTTAATTCAAATACGTAGAAGAAGGTACCAGGACTTTAATAAAATAGAAAACTGACAAGCAGAAAAGAACCAACAAAGCCATAAATCAGTTATTCAGGAATATTTAAAACCTCGGTAACCATTCAGCAATACTGATCAAGATCTGATAAAAAAAAAAGTAGACATCACTAATATCAGAATAAAACAGTGGATTATCACTACAGACTGTATAATAAGTTAAAAGTATGAGGGAATGACAATTGACTCTACAAATAAAATGAAACCTGTTGCTTGAAAACATGATTTACTAAAATTGATACAAAAAGTAGAAAATATTTCATACCTACCAAAGATATTGAACACGCAATTAAATAACATTATACAAAGTTAAAATACTTTCTACAAAAATATTTTAAAATGAAAAACATTCTGGAATAAAATTAAGAAAACCATATTTGATCCTTATACTTGAACTTTATACTTAAAACTGTATTATTACTGAGACAGCAGAGATAAACAGGCAGATTCATATAGATGCATGCATCAGAAGACTCAATATATTCAAAACACCAATTATCCCCAAACTGATCAAGAGGGTCAACATAATATCAGTAAAAAGACACTATTAGGATTTTCTCAAAAGAAAGAATACAAAAGTAGATTTAGAAACAATCATAGACCTAAATGTAAAGGCAAAGAAAAACCCAACTAAATAAGGGGAAGATCATATCACTTCTGTAACAAGCATTCTACCCAGTAACCCATAATCACAGTCTAATGGTGAGAAGTGCTTAGATAAATGAAAATTGGAGCTTATTTTACAAAACAATCTCTTGGAGTAGTCTTCAGAAGTGTCTATGTTATAAAAGTGGGGGGGAAGGCTGAGGAACTGTTGCAGATAAGAGGAAGGCTATGGGCTGAGAAAATGAAATGTCACATAGTATCCTGGACTCTGTCTTGGACAAGACATTAGAGGAAGCTGGTGAAATCCAAACAACGCCTGTAGTTTATTTAAGAGAGTGTAGTTGTCAAGTTGTTAACTTTGATAATTGTACTATGGTTATGTGAGACGCTAACTTCAGGAGAATCTGGGTCCAATGTAAACAGACACTCAGAGTACTTACCAGAGTTCAACTTGTGGTATTTTGACTTTACAAGAGTACAGAAGCAGTGTGCATCCAGTAGAGACCAGACTTCAAATGTGATTTTTTTTTTCCCCTCAGGCTTGCCACATTTGGGGTAGGGGTCCCAGGCAGCCTTAGACAATAAGGGTAAACTGCTACTTCTATCGTGTGTGCTGTCTTACGATGTTTGGGGAGGGGCCCTGGCATACTAAACACATTTTAATATTTCAATCTATGTCATTTTCAACCTATAATGCTTTTTTATTACTAAGACATAACCCCACTGTACATTCAGGAACACCTGTACTAAATTTCTGAGGTTTTAGTTATTTTAAAGTTACTTCAAAATTAAAAGGGTTTAACAAAGCTGTCAGAACAAATAATATATTACTTAAAGGGAACACAAAATGTAATATATACATATATACTTCCCATTCAGAATATAAAAAAATTCCATTAATTGTTCATTTTTAAAACAACACAAGAAAGACAAAGACTGAAGAGGCATTTAACAAATAGAAAAGGTAAACAAGCAGCTAACAAGCCACGTGAAAGGACATTCACCATCACCTCTGTCAGAAAACAGAACCACAGGACATCCGCACCCACCCACCAGAATGATGAACTGATGAAGACCAACACCACCAAACGCAGAGTGGCCAGAACGCTTCTCAATTCCCAGCAAGTTGTAAAATACTAAAATCAGTGGATTTAAAAAATGCTGCTGCAATTTATTAAAGAGGTTAAAGAGTCTGTAAGCATCAATTCTACTTCTAGGCATTTATAAAAAGAAATCGAGCCACATTTCTATCTATAAGCCTGTAGCACAATTTCCAGATCCATTTTACTCACAATATCTCCAAAATAAGAAAAAAAAAGTTCAGATCTTCATCAATGGATCAGCTCAATTACCATGTATTCACATAACAAAATGAAAGACTCAGAAATGTTATGCTGAATGAAGAGAAGCCAAAGTCCCACAGTATGAATTAATTACTGTGGATCTAGAACAGGTAAAGCCAACATTTGGTGACAGAAGTCAGGTCAATGCTTGTGACTGGAGGACAGGGAGAAACATTAGAGACAACGGGATGGGACCGACAGGGATATTTGAAAACTTGTTTTGCATAGATACTACATTCCAAGAACAACGTAGTACCACTCCTAAGGACAAAGGACCATTACACAATCTCCTCAACATGTTTTTCCTTCGTGCTACTTCTGTGAAGGTAACTCCCACAGTTCCTTACCTCTAACACACTTCTCTTGATTGTACTATGGGTTGGTAAGGCAATCTTTTGGGGGCTCTTGCCCAGGACAGGTTACTGCTCTGTTGCAGGCCTCTGAGAAGTTGCTCGATCCTGAATACCATAGTCACATTGCTTCATTCATTATGACCAATGTGCCATCTGGGACATGAGCATTATTAATGTCCCTTATTTTACACACTTTTAAAGAACATAGACATTCCCCATTCCCTTGGCTTCTTCCCTTGGTTTTACACCTCCAGAAGAGTGTAGAACCATCATGCCAAATTGAATCCACTTTCCGAAACACTCTTTTCCTCACCGCAGGCAGCAGGGCTCCGGTACAGATAAGATAACACGGGGGCAATCTGAAGATAAGATACAACTGTGGTTCTGTTTAGCCCTGATCTGCTGGGATCTTCTCACGGCTGTCATCGCTTCACACCAAACGCCAAGTCCCTCAAAGTTAAATGGCTCCGTACAGAGTCACGGGATTGCGTGCCTAAGTGTCGACAAGGACTTAGGTCTGCACCACATCTGTGATGTGTAGCAGAGGACAGATTGTCAGCTTCTCGATAGGAACTTTCAGTGTTGGAAAGCATATGGGAGAGCTGGAAAGAAAGATGCTTTGGACCGAAGCGCCAGCAAGTACTTCATTTCACATTCTACCTAAGTATTCTCAGGAGGGGCGCTTATAAGTTATAAAGAGCTAAGTCATGATTTTGCAAAAGAAACAACAATGACTGGAACCCTTTGAGTTCTGGCTGGAATGGGAAGTCCACAGAATTCATCCCAAGGATCTTAGAGCACAAGAGACAGTCGTTCTCCAAACTGCATATGAAGACGTCTAGGAGGCTGACTCTGTGAGTCATTCGAATCACTTGTTACAGTAGAGCTTTTGCAGTAGTAATTCTATTTTGCTTTGGGAAAAATATTCTCCAGATAGAAAAATGTTGATGTCCTTGGATTATGACAATTACACACAGAACAAAGAAAGAGAACACACACCCGTCCCCGCCAATTTCCCAGCATGCACACAGTGAATATTTGGATATACTTGCTGCATATCGTAGAATTCACCTTTTTAATCTTTTTAAAGCTTTATATTTATTCATGAGACTTTCACACATATATTCAATGAAATACAATCCTATTTGCTGATAATTTCCCCAACCTTCCCCTTATTTCTTTAGCAAATTCTCCTCCCAACTTCATAAAATAAGTCCAATTAGTTCGCCCATCTGTGCATGGGTGAAAGGCATGGCAATCCTATAGTGGCTATATCCCTAGAGAAGAGAATTGATTCTCCCTCCCCCAGTAACTATCAGCTACCAATACCTCCTCATTAAAGAATGGGGGCTGGAGATTATCCACTCTCTCTAGGCTGGGATTTTGGCAGGCTTGTCCTTGTGCTGTGAGCCCATGAGTACACTTGTGGTATCATGCCCAGAAAGCAGCACAGAATTATCTTTTAATGTTCTAACTATTATTAATAAAATTAAACAAAGGTAAAGAATAAAATAATTAAAAATTACTTGTAGAAGATAAGGTCCCACCTTAAGAAACATCTCTGCTTCCTGGCTATGAAACAGAGAAGAGAAACTGACATTTACACATGAACATTCCTGTGACCAAGCCTCCTAGCTAGGACTCTCCGAAGAAGCACTAATCCCAGCCATCCCCCAGATGTTTGCATTAATGCTCTCACTATGAGTTCACCACTCTGTATTCAGTGGGTGCCACTGAACAACGCTCTCTACTAGAGGAGGAAGGGGATTTTCCTTCGGTTGCACGGGCTTACATTTTTCTGGACACCCCTCTCTCCCACCACCAATGTATTTCTTCTCTGTTTAATACAAATCTGACATCTCTGTCAAGGTTCTACCTGTGTGTTGACTCCTTTGGTTTGTCTTTCTGGAGCCTGCTATTTCTATCACAAATTATATTGTTGCTATACCCCTTACTTCAAAGCCTCAGCTGAAACACATGAATTGCGCTCTCTGCCCCTCTCCAGTCCTCTCTGGATTCTTCCCACAGTGCTTACGCAGCACTTTGCAAGCAGTCTGTGCTCACTAAACAATAGCTGAACTCCTAACCTCTTCGCTGAAGTCTGGAATATGTAAGAGGGCTGTCAAGACGAAGGGGGCAAAGGAATGGAAGCGTTGCGTCCAAGTGTAGCTCCCTCCTTCTGTCTATCATATGGTTTATAATCTCTGCTCTGCTCATTGCCATAAATCAACAGCAGTGTTACAAGATCAACCTCATACATTTCAGATCTAGAAATTGTTAATATGACATGTAAAACCCCAAGTCCTATTTTGCCAACTTAATTTTGCTTTGTGTACATACTCCAAACGGAGTTTCTATTTTAGAACTATAGCATCAAATGCAAATGATAAGTCTTTTATAATAATTATCATTATCAGTTGTTTTTCCTTTGCTCATCCAACTTATTAAAATTCCTATCAGACATGGCATGGCAAATAACTCCCATTTCTTCAAGCTTACTAGTGATACACCCATATAAACGATGCTAATAAGTATGCTTGCCTCAGAGAATGCAATCTATCCTGAGAAACAGTTCTCACCATGACAGATCACAAACTAGGATTCTCCATTGCTTTTGAGACCCTAAAGCTCAAGGAGCGCTTATTATAAATTCTTTCTGTTATCAGTACAGCACGTAGAAGGTACTCAGAAGCCCTGCAGGATGAAGGGCCCACAGTTAGTCTTAGACAGATGGAGGACAACTCAAAGATGAAGAATAGTATGGTGAAGTCAGCCTTCCACTTCCGTGGAAAGCTGTATTTCCATGCTTCCCATGGGGTCCAGTTCATGTCATGAGTTAGGCTGTTGAGTGGAGACTGTGATCCAGAAGTAAAGAACGCGTGGAGAGTAGAGATCCTCATGTAAAGAATCTGACTGAAAACCCAGTCCCTGACGCCACTGGCTCAATCCAGAGAAGAGACTATGAGCGTTCACTCCAAAGCCCACACACTGCACGCCCATGCCCAGAGACTTGCTCTGTCTCATGACGACGGATCAGGAAGCAATAAAGCTGAGGTGTGTGCTGATATCCTCTGCACACTACAGGGAAGGCAAGCCTCCAACCTCTGCAAATATTTTCGTTGTAACCTGGAGAGGCTGCACGTATGAAAATGATGTCATCATTCACACATTGGGTAAACATGTGCAGGGCCCCAACTTCAACTGTGCAAGGAGTCAGAGATTAAAATAAATCATGCAGTCTTCCTGGAACTGTGAGCGACTGGGCCATCGTCGTCACATAAGCCAATAGGTACAACAGCGGAGAGCTTGGAAAAGGTACAGTGTTGGGGAGAGCAAGGCCAGAAAGGAAAGACAGAAAATGTGCAAGAGCAGAAAAGCACCTCACAAGAGCCATGATTCCGCCTACCCTTCTCTACAAAACATGGGCACACTTGGAGCATGTGGGGAGTCCAGTGCGTACACTTCTCACTTCCCTAAACGCTCCAGGAAAGAAGTTTTTCATGTAATAAAGTCCCTACGTCCGAACTACCCATTTCCTATCACTGAATGGACAGAAACAAGTGCTATCCCCACACACAGAGTGACATACACTAGAACAAACAGACTTCTTTCTATGAGAGAATTTACGGCTGAGGGCCACTTTGACTGGGTATGGTTTTCTGACTTCTGTGGCTCTATGGAACATGTAGAGGAAGGACAGAGCCTGGCAAACACACAGGGGTAAGAGTGTTAAGGTGGGTGGGTCACCACTGTCAGGCCACCATCCATGTCTTCAAACCTACCAAGCCCATTCAATAGTGTATCCATCAGCTCTTTCTGGAAACCTGGTTTCTTTTCTCTTCATACATTAATTTAAAAAACTCTTATTATTTTATTTACATGCATATACATGTATATATTGTGTTATGTGTGTCATGTATGTATCTGCATGGTATATTTGTGTGGGATGTAAAACAATTTGCAGCAGTTGGTTTTTTTCTTCACACATGTGGGCCCCAGAGAACTCCAGCTGTCGTATTGATACTAAGAGCATTTACCTGAGTCATCTCACCTTGCCCCTTAAAAATACAGCCTCTGAGGTCAAACACAAGAATTCTGCCTACCCATGCAAATGTCTAAAAACCACAAACAAACAAAAAAAAATAGCAAAAAACTGCAGAGCAACATCTTAGTCAGATGACGTCATCGATTTCTACCTTTTCCTCCCTAGTCCTACAGTCATATGCAGACTGTGGGAGTCCGTCCCGGAATTGTGGAGAGCATGCGTGCCTGTCTGCTTACAGGGAAAGATAAACAGACTGAACCCTTTGTCTCCCCACTTCTTATGCCCTACCTGTGCAAGTCAAGGTTTGCTTCAAAGCCAAAAGGTGGGAGATGAGCAATTAAACAATTTTCCAAAGGTTTCCAAGTGAGTCATAACCAAGCCTGCTCAGACTCTCTGTGGCTTTAAAATCTTAAGAACCCGAAGAAGTGTCCTCATCAGAGAGGCCTGAGTGTGTGTACTGGGAGCCCACCCCCACCCCCTGGAGCACATGGGAGGTGGTTTCATGTTTCAGAGTCTGTGAAACAGCCATTGTGGGACAGATGTACTGACTGAGAAAGGAAATTGAAGCTTAAAACTAAATAAGTCCATGAAAACCTCAACGTTGTAGGCAAAGAACACTCTTTAAGTCTCTCTGATACGCATACAGGAAGAGAGCAATTCTTCATTAAATGCAAGTCCCCCATCTTCAGTGGTTCTGACAAGGGAAGGCTGTGTTTTCATAGGTCACCTTTGCAGCATATACTTGCCTAATTATATTTGTAAAACAAGAACAGACTGGACTTCGTCTCTCTCGGTGGGTGTCAGAACCTGAAAGCCACTACCCATGAAAGAACCTCCTGCCTCCAAAAGCTCTGTAACTCAGTCTGAAGCCACGGATTTAGGAGGCTCTTTTTATCATGTCACTCCAGGGAGCGAGTCCAGTCCTACTCCTTCTTCAGTGGGAGACACAGGAAGATCCGGCCCTTGAGGCCCTGGTGATCTACTGGGTAAAGTAGCACCTCTGTTGGGGCTGTAGACAGTCCCGTCCTCAGTTCACATGAGCGGGGAATTTTATCCAACCCTACTGTCAGGACTTGTCAAATCGGTCTGGTGCAAACTCGTATCAAGCTTCCCATGGTTGCAACAATCTTTGATTAGGAGAACTTTGATCACAAAGCGCTCTACAACAGCATGTGATCACAGGAATTACACACATAAATCAATCTCTCTCATGCACACACACACACACACACACACACATACATGAATGCACACACGCTTGCATGCACACTTCGCAGGAGTTACACTTTCACATCCTGGATAAAATGCTATGGATTATAAAGTCAGCATTGGAAACAGCTGAAAAATAATTTACATCAGTTTAACCCACTGATTGGGGGTTATGATTAAGGAAACGATATGGATAAACAGAAGTAAATTCATTAAATATTAGAAAACTATTAGCTCCTTCACCATTTACATAATCACAATTAATTAAACAATTTCTTCTGGTTTGGATGAGAAGTGCTCCCCTCTCGCAGGCCCTCATGTCAAAGAGTTGGTTCTGAGTCTGTGGCAAGATCAGGAAGTGGTGAATCCTTCAAAGTGGGGTCTAGTGGTGTTTTTTCTCTTGAGAGCAGTACAGGGGCTCCAATCTCTCTCTCTATCTGCCAGCCCCTGCCTCCCTCGCCCCTCTTCTCCTCCCCACTTTCTGCTTCCTAGAAGCCATAAACAGAGAAGCTCTGTTCCACTCTAGCCCGTGTGCTCTGCCTCAGCACAAGCCGAGGGATGAACCAACCAACTACAGACTCAAACTATGGACCAAAATAAAACCTTAGCTCCTTACAGCCACCATCTCAGGGATTCTGTCACAATGACAAAAGGCTGACCTATGGAACAGCTTGGCTCAAAACCAAATTGGGACGCAGAACTCCTTTATTCGTTACCAAGTCTGGATGCATTTCTCCTTCACTTAATGTGACTATTGGTTATTTTTAATGAATCTGATTTCTTGTTCTCCCACATTTTTCAAATTAATCACCCCAACACTCCAACCTTCTCCAACATACATTACTTGAAGAAAAATGTTCTCTTGAAACAAAGCATTCTCAGATGCCCCGTTGCACTGACTTCATCTGATTTAGATTCAAGCTCATAGGCAATAAACTACAAGGCAATTCAGAACTTTTAAAATAAAAATAAAATAAAATAAAAAAAATAAAAAAAATAAAAAAATAAAAATAAATATGATTTACGTCCAATATTTTGCAAGCAAAGATTTCTTTAGTAAAGTAGTCTTAAGCCACTGACAAGGCTGGGCCACCAACAAATATCTAACAGTGAGCACAGCATTATAGCATTCAGGAGAAGTGAGCACAGTATTATAGCATTCAGGAGAAGTTTTATAGGTCCTGTGATGGAGAACAGGGACTAAATGCACTATGACGTGCATAGGTCTTTCTTATTTTATTTTATTTATTTTGATCATAGTTGAATTCTACATGTAGCTCAAGAAAGTAGTATTTGGATGTTAAAGAACTTTTGTTGATATACAAAAATTGGTCACAGTTCTTTGAGAGGACAGTGCTCAATGTACAAGTAAGGGCTAGCGGATATGCTGTTTAACTTTGTATCTTTCAGCCAAGAAATGATAAAGTAATGTTTTATATATGCAGGGCAAAATTTTTTTACAAAAATACTTCTTCCTTTAAGGTTGCACTCTGTTAAGCAGATAGGCAGGCAGCGCTGCACACACCTGTCTGGGGAAATGTGGATTGCCAAGGACGAGATGACCCTGAGATGGCAGGCCTGTGCAGTGAGCCTGAGCTGCCAGGGTGCTCCCTCCTTAACCTGAGTGCTGAGGGTGCCAATCACACATGGTGCATGGCAGCTGAGTGTGAAATCTGATGCTGGAGAAGGCATTTCTCCTGAAAGCTGAGACAGGCCCTCTCCATCCCTTCCCTGTCTTGTTACTCTCCTCTTCCCTCTCTCCAAGCCTCCTTCTCTTCTTCACTATAGTTTAGAAATTTGGTTACACACTGAGACACTAAACTTCTAATAGTCACCACTTTGACATTGAGATTGAAATTCACACGGAAGCAGGCCTAAGTCACAGAATAAGTCTTAGCATGTTTTACCCTCGTTTAATTGTGTAGCTGGTTCAGTTTCAAGATGCTGAAAAACAATGAGTGTCCATGAGGACCCCAGCATCGGTTTGTCTAATAACAAAATGAGAACACAGATGGAACAGTGCTCCCCCACATCACACTGCGTGGGGCTGGCGTTAGGTCTGGACGCGCTGAGTCAGGACCAGGACTCATCCATTTGTGGAAGTTAGAAGTGACTTATGCATCCTGTGTCCAGGCAGCTCTCAACCTCTGGCCACCACAGGAAAGCCAGAGTACACAATTCCCTTTATAGAGAGAGAAAATACTGATCTGCATGGTCAGGCGGGAAAAGGCCTGCTGGGACGGCTGGTGGAGAGGGGGAAGAATGCTGGTGGAGTTCCTTCTTCCTTGTTCTAACTACGGCAGCACCCGTCTCCTGTGCACACTGTCTTCCAAGATCCCATGGATGCTACCAACTCTCTGTATACTCTATTTCTTCCTACACACATACACACCCCTACGATAAAGTTTAATTTATAAATGAGGCACAGTAAGAGGTTAACAACAATTACTAATGATAAAACGGAACAATTATGCCCATACGCTGTAATAAAAGTAATTTAAAACTCATGAATTATTCATTTCTAGAATTTTCTATTCCGTGTTTTAGAACCACGGCTGACTGTAGGTAACCAAAACCATGGAAAGTGAAACAAGAAAGCACTAACATATTTAAAATAATGGTTATTTATGTGCATTGCTCAGAGATAATTTGCATCATGAAGTTTAATCATGTACTGTATCTCTGGGAGCAATTTTGTATCGGTCTTTCTACCTATAAAGGTCAGACACTATGGCTAGGCAAACAGCTCAGTGCTAGATCACAGGGTTAGTACAAAGGATTGGGTGCAATCCCCACTGTCCTGTACAGGTTAGGTACGTTCATCTTCCTTGATCTCGTGTTATAATCAGTGTAAACCCTGCTTGTTTTCTTTTTGAGAAAGAATGTTTCGGAAGATATTTCTCCTCCTTCTATGTTTTCTGTTTATGAAAGAAAACAAGCCTTGGAAGCAGTAATAACCAAGACCATTCTACTGCAGATGTCTACTACACACCATCCGTCTGCAAGGGACCAGGCCAACAGTGCTGACTTTCCTTGCCCAGGGACAGCAATAGCCTGGGTTCTATGCCATGTCACCCTCCAAATTCCATGCAATTCTATGTGTGCAGGAAGAAATATAGCATACAGAGTGTAGAATTCTGTCTGTTTATCCTGACTGCCCAGTTCAGTCATGAACTGGGATGACAAGAATAGTCTTCTGATTTTGTCTGTCTGGCATGCAATAAATGCGCTTTAGTGAGGGTTTGTAAAAGCCAAAGGTTCCTGTACTACGTGCTATACAGTACTACGCCTGTAATACCCGTGCCACTACAAGACGGTATGCAAGTGGGAACCAGGCTTGAGACTTAAAAACACAAAGACAGAGACAGAGAGAGAGAGAGACAGAGACGCGGGCATGGGTCATCTTTGGTACAAGAATGCCAATGCCCCATTTACTGTGCTCGGGGGCAGCTTATATAGGGATCCTTAGCCAGGCCCAGCTCTCGGATCTTTCAGCTATAGGTCTCATCAGCCTGTCATCAAGGTCTCATGCTTAGAGCAGCAGCAAGCACAGGTGTTTCGCTCAGTTCACTCCAGCAGGCAAAGGGTCTGAGGCAGGCAAAGAAAGTCAGGGGGCCAGGGATCTACAGCTCCCAACAAGGGTTCCAGCCTAGAGATCAGGTGGTACTTTCAGGAGTTCAAAGGCTACTCAGAGAGGGAAGCAGGTTAGGAGTTCCCAAATGACCCTGTGGAAACAGTTGACCATGGCCAACTACTGACTCTCTCTCCTTTTGTTCATATGCTCCAGAGATCCTGGACTATTCCTTTGTCTGGTCACTTGGCGACCTAATATATAGTGCAGCCCTTTTATTACTATGTTGAATGTGTTCCTAGAAGTCACAAAGCAATGAAGTAATTTCACAGAGAGGCAAACTGGATTTGCTTACCAGATGATAAATGTCTATGTTGATAATGAGAATAGATTTATGTTTCCAGAAAGGCATGTGATGGAACAGGGAAGGTGCTGTAGCGATTGGAGCCATGTACTTACAGTAATGAAAACTTCCTGAGATCTCTTTCAGGCAAATGCAACATGCTGAAAATTAAGGATGCAGAGGCTTTGTTTGTTTTGAGGTTTTAAGGTCCATCAGAAAAACAAGGGAGGGGCTTTAAACTGAAGGTGTGATTCCAAGCTAAGCATCTGGAAGGGTCTCTTCAGTAGAAAACTAATTAACAAAGTACTCAATGTCTGGAAGGAATTAACAGAACAGTCCAAGTAGGGCTTCAACTCTCTGCCAATCTCCTCAGAACATGCCAACTCTCCTCAAGTCCTCATGGCCATCTCTGAGCTTATTCCATGAGCACAAACTTTGGGGGGCATTCCCAACAGCTCCAGGATAACCAGCCATTTCTCAAGAATGGTTTAGAAGATCAGCATGGGGAACAGTAAGGGGCCTTAACCACACACACAGCAAGTGAAGCTAGAAGCTTGCTCAAAGTCTTCTTAGTAGAAAGAGAGCAACTGCTCTTTCCACTGTGTGTCTGTAGAGTAATGACCTAGACAGCATCTATCAAATCAATTGTGAGGTCTCTCTAGGCCTAAGGCATAATGTGCCTGATCATGTAGTCTTAGATTTGAAATTAAGCAGTCAAGTTTAGAAGGTATATAGATAAGAAATATGAGTTTTCATAAAGTTCTCAACATCAAAGTGTCTGAGTTCAAATCTTCTCTTGGTGGGACCCAGCACAGAAAGAGCTATAGAAGCAACTGCTTAAAGCAACAGGGCCTCCAGGATACCACTCCCATGCCCTGAAGTGAATGTTTCAGCATTACCCCACAGGAAGAGAACTGGGTAGGAGCAGAAGGAATAACCTGCAAAATGCACACATGGGATGGAGTTAGGGCAAAGGGGATGCTTGACCAAGGTCCTGAGAGAAAAGAGACACTCTGATGGTCAGCTTTCCTAAAATGTTGTATCAACTGAAATGTCTGCCTACCTCTGTCATTTCTCTTATTTTTTTCCAGTTAGTTTTGAATTCATGAAAGGAAGAAGGGGGTGTATTTGTGAGCCTCCCAAATGCCTGGCCTCTCTGTTAATGTAAAGAGGGAGGCCGAGTGGTCCTCAGTAATAATGTAAACAAACGCTACCACCGCCAGCCTGCACTGGCACTCTTTCTTCCCATCTGTAGGACACCCCAGCCCCAAATCGCTTTCTATCTGAAGTCTAAGCAGAGCAGCCACCAATAAGCCAGCAACCTGAAGCATTTCCTATTCATTACTTTGCATACTGGCCACTAGCTATATAGTACTTTCTGAAAAATTCCTTCTTACTTTCCTTAGTCAAATAACTTATCTATGGTCATTATTCTCACTCATTCATTCTACAAATATTTAATGAGCAGCTTATAACTCTCAAGGGGAAAAGGGCAGCACTTTGCTTAAGAACTGTCTCTGAAATAATAAAGTTCTCAGGATAATAAAATAATACCATGAGCTTTACACTGAGAAGATACACTTTTGCCTTAGTATTTGGAAGGAAAGGGATTTCAAAGCTCCAAGGTCTCCAGAGACAGCAGGCCATGCATCAGTTAAAGAATGTGACAATCTCTTATTTCACACGATGGCTGCAAACCTTTGATATTTCTTGGAATCCACAGATGTCCATGAATTCTATACAAAAGCCCCATGGTATATACCACCACTACTGTCTTGAACACACTATCAAGGAGAATACATTTGTACTTCGTCCATCTCAATAAAAGATGTTCATAAGGTATCAGAGTGCTTAGTGAGACAGAGAAGGAGCTGGGAAAACTTATTCTAGCCATGAAATTCTATGAAGTCCTAGTCAGTAACCAGCCATTTTTGGTGACAGGAGTTCTAAGTATCAGTCAGCAGAAGCAAAATTAAGAAATGGAGGAGTGGAAAGTAAGAATTCAGATAATGATAAAAAGTTCACACTCTGAATCAGAGGAGGAGAAAAACACACACATCATGGTTGGTTATGGAGCCTGGGGAGATAAAGACTGACGAAATGGATAGATATTCCAAGGAAATGCAGAAAAGAGATGAAATCATAACCAATCCACCACTTGTTTCCTTCCGTTTGCTCTGTTTTGCCCTCTGCTTTTCCTTTCTGTTTTCTTAGGACCTTTGGGGGAAGCAGATTGGGTTATAAACCAGGTATTAATCAGAGGACCTAAATGGGCCAGTGTGGAAAGATTAGTAGCAGCATCCATGTGTGGTGCTGGGCTAATCCCGCCTTGGAAGGGGTCCTGTGTTGGCTATGGCTCCCAGGAAGCCCACAGGATGGCCGCCCACCAGCTCCGTGAGCTAAGGATCATCACCTGGCCTGCTTTGAAGGTAGGGTTTACCATCATCAGACCACCCAGGAACTGAAGGGACAGGCAAGCCAGCTAAGTTTCAGGGAGATAGCCAAGACACATGGAGGAGGATTACAGAACAAAGGGATCGCCTTATCTGTCAAATCCGCATACAAGCCAACACAGACAGGAGGAAACGCAGTGTGTGCTCATGGGGTTTATGGGTTGGAACCTTTTCAAGTTTTTGGAGGAAATCACACAGTGGTAAAGGAACAAAATGTAACTTCAAACTTAGACCCAGGAAGGAAAGAGGATTAACATTTGCTGTATTTGTTGGCTCTGGTTCTTGGGGAGAAATTCCTAGAGACGGGACTCAGGATTCTACTTGTTAGAAACAGTGTGCCGATGACTGTCATCAGGGGAAGATTTCTTCCTTCAGTAATTACTGGCCTTCACTCTCTCCTCTCATCCTTATCCAAACTGGATGTATGTCATCAATGCCTACATGGAATACCACTGTAAGTGTATAGTTCAGATGCATGCATCTGAGGATATCACCCCACACACATCTGGACTCCAAAAAATAACATTCTAAAATAAAAATGTATTTTTTTTATAGATGGGCGTAAGGCTGGTGCTGCGAGAGAAAGGAAAGAAGACAGTCACAGAGTCACTGGAACATACAGAAGAGTTGCAAGCAGAGATTGTAACGGAAAGATCTGAGAGCAGTCATAGATCCTGGGAACCTAACAATTCAAGAGTGCTGGTGGAAGGGGGACCCTGCTGGCTGGGGCATGCTAGACTACCTGGGTTTGTCTTGGGGAAATGTGTTCACTGCTTTGGGAGTAGAGTGCTCAGTCCAGTTCTTACATATAGAAACTTCTTGAGGGATGGCAACCACTACTACTCACTAATCCACCACAGACAGACGACACCTGCTTTGTCTTCAAGGAAAATACACAGGCAAGACAGACTTGTTAAGAGCAAGTCAGATGAACTACTTGTCTTCCTGTTCCTAAGTCTGGCCTTGGTAAAATAAATATAGAAAACTATGCTCCAGAAACTCATATAACTATAGTGAAGACATAATGAGTTCATCCAGGTCAAATGCTCAAAATGTTACAAGGCACACGATGCACAGCGGTGGGGAACAAGAGGAGGAAGAAGAGGAGGTGGCAATTTATGTGTTGGCCACGCTTGGCTGGGTCAGACTTTCTAGTTATCTGCTCAACTATCAGTCTCAACATCTTTGTGAAGATTTTTTTTTGTGAGAATAACATCAAAATCAACAGATTTATGAGACTTCAGTTGTGCTCCATAAGAAGCACAAGTTTCATCTAATCAAAGCCCTCAGGAAAAAACAGGTTGGTGTCTCCCAAGGCAGAAGGAATTCTGCCAAAGTACATCATTTAAATTAGAATGCAACAGCAACTTTCCTTGGGTGTCCAGCTTGCCAGCCTACCCTGTAGATTAGATTTACTAGTCCCCACAGCAGTGTGAGCCAATTCAATAAAACCAATTGATTGATCAATCTATTCCTGATTTCGATGTTACTGTTTTATAATTTTAGCACTAAGAAGGCTGTGCAATGAGAGGGAACAATATTTCTCAAAAGTGCAGCTTAGATCCCTTTTCTGGAGCAAGAGTCCTGTTAGGGAAGGCTCCTGTGTAACTGCAGAATGTCAAGAGGAGCTATTATTGCACATCTGCCTTTCTCCTTTCTAGCAGAAAACAGCTACCAGTGCTCAGTTACCACAAACTTAAGGAACGCTCTGACTTTTGGTGCTAGTGTGAGGCAAAGATCCTTATACTTAATTGAGCTAATCACATAAAGGAACAAAAGAAGCCCATTCTTCAACTGAGGGGAGAAAGGTCCTTGTTAGTTCTCATCTTCACTTCGCTCAAGAACTCAGATCTTTTCGACACTAAGGCTTGTTCCCTTAAAATTGATACATCCATAGGAAACAATTTACAGATATCTGTAAACTGAAATACAACATCTGAAGATAAGAAATCCACCTTCTGCACCTGGCTCCACATAAGCTGTGCCTCTCGGGAGACAAAGAAATGGTCACCATCTTTCTCTCAGTTCCACAGATGAATACCTTGTACTCTTTGTTCAATCTGTGCTTCTGGAAACATCTGACATGGGGGCTGTTCCTGCTGGATTAATGAGACACTTTAAATGTGCGGGGCGAAGGCTGTACTTCTCTCATTGTCTGTTTATGGCACTAATAAGAACCACTTTGCAGTTGTCAGTTTCCTATTGGGATAATGCTAAGGTTTTAAGAGTCCATAAAAGCTTTATATTTGAGTCTTGTTCCTAAATGATGACTCTATTGTTCAGGCGGGGCCCATAGCACTGAGATTATAGCTAGATCTGTGGCACCATATTGAGTGAAAAGCTAATTCCAGAGAATTCTCCTTGACAAATGCTGAGACCTGAGACTTCTCAGGACCGTCTCTGCCCAAATGCACATGTCACATGTGCTAAGTCAGGTAACCTGGATTCTCTAGAGCTCCTGCACACTTGGATGGCAATGCCTGGGGTGTGTGGACGCTGTCACATCTAACCCACTTACCTCTATGACCAGCGAGCATGTTATGCATACTCGGTGATGATACAGAATTTTTCTAATTATCACCAGAGTGTCAAAAATCATCATCTGTATCATGCTGTTCCTCCTAAGGGCCAGAGACAACCAAACGATCTTTGATAGAAGCACAGTTTGCTACTTTGTCCCCTATCACGAAGCATCTGCTAAGGAGCCTTCTATGAGACAGATGTTAAAGATATCAAGCTTAGTTGACTGATCTGTCCACACCATGAAGCAGCTGACTCTCTACTGGGGACTGCAGCAGAGTCCATGCCATGTTTACTTTAAGACATCACTCTCCCATGAAGCAGACACAGACTAAGTGCCTACTGCAAGCTAGGATTTAATGATGAGTTTATGTCCTAGATGGCAAGGAAAAGAGAAAGTCAAAGAGGACAGAGAAGAAAAATAATGAACAAGAATCTTATAAAAACAAGGATGAGGTCAACCACAAGTGACCTTTGGGATTATTTTAGCTATGATGACTCAAAATTCAATATTTGATCAGAGAGTCTAAACTAAGAGAGCAGGTCCATGGAGAACTTTGAGAAGGATGTTCATAGGAAAAAGAAAGTACAAAGCTTCCAAGCAGACATAGGTGAGCATGTTGGAGAATAATGCCACTGACTTACACAAATGACTACCTTGATAGAGAAGAAATCAAGGGAAGTTGCTTAAGTGGGCTTTGCAGCAACCATTGCTCCTTCTCCTAGAGCCCCACATTCTCATCAAAGAAGGCACACAGCTGATTACAGCCGCCACAGTCAACCACCTGGCCTACAAGCAGGTTCTGAGACAATACCCTCTGAGCTCCCTTCCCAACAGTTCCTTTGCCCCGAGAAGTAATCAGATGCGGTCCAGGGGGAAATATCAGAGGAGACCCTTCTGTCTCTGTCTGTTTTAGAAGATGGGCCTTCTCAGCAGCCCAGTTATTTCAGCTGTCCAGGTAAGTCTAGACTCTTCCTTCTCAGCAGCCCGGTTACCTCGGCTGTCCAGGTAAGTCTAGACTCTTCCTTCTCAGCAGCCCGGTTACCTCGGCTGTCCAGGTAAGTCTAGCCTCTTCCTTCTCAGCAGCACAGTTACTTCGGCTGTCCAGGTAAGTCTAGATTCTTCCTTCTCAGTAGCATGGTTACTTCGGCAGTCCAGGTAAGCTCAGCCTGCCCCCAGCTCATTGACCAAGCATCAACATGCATCAAGCTCAAATGATCAACTCGCATTCATTGATATGTTTTAGGTCTTCAATGTCCTCTAAAGACCCCTACTTACAATTCATGGAAAACTATTAGGAAGTAGAAATCTCATGAGGTAGGGTGGCAAGGGAGATCTTCCAGTCATGGAGAAGTATTTTCAAATGGGATAAGGACACCCGGTCCTTTAGTCTTTCTTGATTCCATGCCCTGGTCACAGAAGAAATTTTTCTCAGCACAATGTACTGCCTTGCCACAGCCCACAGTCTATAGGGTTAGGTGACTGTAGACTGAAACCTTCACAGCTGTAATTGAAAATACACCGTTTCTAAGTTGTCTCAGTTATTACAGCATCAGAAAGCTGGCTAAAAAACTCTTAGTTAGGGTTTCTACTGTTATGGTAAAACACCATGACCAAAAGAATCTTGGGAAGGGGGGTTGTTACCGATAGCTTCTAGTCTATTATCCAGGGCAGTAACTCATGGCAGGAACCTGAAAGCAGAGGCTATGGAGGGTGCTGTTTACTGACCTGCTGGCTCATGGTTTGTTCAGCCTGGCACGCAGGACCACCAGTCCATAGATGGCTCTACCCAAGAGGGCCCAGGCCCTCTCATATCAATCTCCAATTAAGAAAATGCATTACAGATGTGCCTACATTTTCTCAACTGAGGTTCTCCCTTTCCAAAAGATTCTAATGTGTACCAAGTTCACATAAACACTAGCTAGCATACTGACCGTATGCCAAGTCAATGGAGAAGAGAAAGAATCCCCGGGTATCCAAGCTGCAGAAAGTAGAAGGTATGAGAAACAAATGGGACCTACCCTTACCCTGAACCATCCTCCTTCAATATCTCCGTGACAAGCATCAAGAACAGTGACGCTCCTACTTCCGGATTTAGGCCCCAGTATATAACCATTTAGAAAATGAAAACCCCAAAACTACTGTAGATAGTCATAAAATATATATTCCTAAAATACGCATATAAAAGAATGGAGTTTAAATGGAATTATCATATAACAGTGAAGGGAGCAACATCCCAACTCTACATCACGTTACTAAATAAAACATCCAGGACAAAGTATAGATTACAACTTTTTGAGTCATTTACCCCCACTTCTATTCCACCCCAAATACTACAGGATGAGCATGCCCCGTCCAATCCATTGGTAATGAGGGGCTGAGGTCTGAGTTGCTCTGATTCCTCTACTACCTTCCTCCTGTGAGCTCAGACTGACCCCAAGCATCCTGGGGCCCCTTTCCTCCCCTCTGTGCCGCAATGAACATATGCCTGTAGCAGTAGTTTCAGTCTTTCTTCTCCCTCAGATCTGGTCCCCTGCTATCAGCAGGGAAGGTGATGCAGGTGAGGCTCATCCTCCAAACAGCCTCCAGCTGACCCTCCAGCCTCCTTTCCTGGGCTGTTATAGACGGCTCAGCTCCTAAGGCTGGTGTAAACAGCCATTATAGAAGCCATCCTCCTCCACAGGAAGCAGACTTCCTAGAAGATGCTTCGGGGTCCAAAAACAGAAGCTGTCAACAAAAACTTCACCAGTGCAAGGCACTTATCGGAAATTGTGTGAAGTACATGACAGGGGGACAGGCCACACAGCAGCAGAACTCCGAATGTCACTCTAAATATACGTGCTGAATGAATTCTACAAAAGACAAGATACATGCACAGCCCAGTGACTAAATTCAGACAGGTAGAAATTCTTCAGTCCCCTTTCATGATATTCTATGCATTTAGCAAAAACTTAATCCCACGAAACCTGAACCCTTACTGTGGGCTCCTGACAGCCTACCTAACACAGCCCATCTTAATACTCAGGGCCATAACCTAGTCCAAACGTTAGATTTGCCACTAATGTCTTTCTTGAAGGCAGAAAGGTTTTGCTTAAGAACAAGGAAAGCCGCTTACTTTTCTAACTCTCAGTGACTTGAAGGAGTGCCCTCTAGATTGGTCAGAAATGCAAAGCTTCACAATGCAGGTTCCCCATTCTGGGCAGGACCTCAAGCTGTCTGTACTCCGGATGCTGCCTCTTCTACAAGGAGGGCCTGGCCACCCACGACCTGCACTGTGGGGTCCCCACAGAACCCGGCAGGTTTTTACAAGCACACCTATAACTAAGTCTGACATTACTCCCTAGGTCCCCCATCCTCCACATGCTGTGACACATCCTCCTTTCTGGAGTATTGTTGAGGAACCTACTTATCATTATATGCGAAAAGCTCAGATCTTTGATATTTTGTTTTGTCCTACTTCATCTGTAACAAGGAAGCTCAACAGAGGAAGGATGTTGGGGTAGGAAGGAGGAATCAGGTGCCTGCCCAGAGGGACAGATTCTCTTCTGAACCCCAAATGGAGTTCTCAGAGATTCTGCTTACCTAATGCAAAAGTTCTACAAGCAGAGTACTTGGAGACCCAGGAGTGAGCCACAAGCATGCAGCCTCCTCCCCCAGTCTCAGACCACAGTCCACACAGAATTAAACTCATGCTGGCGACAGGGTGCCAAGAACCTGTACATTTTCTAGATCTTCATCACAAACATGAGACAATGCGCACGGCAATGAAGACGCTAACAACCCTGACTTGATTAGCACACCTTGTATACATGGATCAAATTATCACACCATGCCAGGGAAAACGCTCATTTAAAATAATAATAGCTAAGAAATAAAATAACACATTTTTATATACACAACAAAAACCCAAATCCTAAAATTTGCTCATACCACACTCAAGCCCCACAACTACAGAATAATGCAAAGAAAAACGAGGAGGAGAAGCCAGCGGCATTCCTATCCAGTCCCTCCACCATAAAACCGTAGCTGGAAAAACACAAGCGGAGACACGGCAAGGATTAGTTAAAGTTTCTGAGCACGGCTGCAGATTCACACCTGCTCATTCCAGGAAACAGGATCTACCTGGCAAAGTCTGATTCTACTTATGAGGTTGTGCCACACAGATGTATGGGGGTGGGCGGATCAGACAGGTTGGGATTTATTCTCTTGGCTCTGCTACTTTCAAGTAACCTGGAGCAGGCAACTTAGTCTTCAGAGTCCTCATCAGCAAAAGGAAAATAACAGCACCAAACCGATGGGGCTACCTAGAACTGAGGGAGATAATGGCATACAAATGTATTTAACACATCCTTGCACGGTATTTTATTGTAAATTTTGTTTTCTTTGAGACCCCTAAAAGGAAAGAGGAAAAACTCTGGAGAAGTATGTTAACTCTACTTGGTGTATGAACGTTATAATCAATCACAGGCATCTCTACAACCCTTCCACAATTCTTAAAAGACTGCTTTAGACATCAAATAATATAACAATGTATACACACCACCACACAATAACCATACTCAGATATCTGCATCCTCTCTAGTACTTAAAAAAAAAACCACATCCACTCCTATATTGTCCCTAGCCAATTACAAAAAAAGAATATAAAGTCTAGCATTAACAATTTGATGTATCAGGGACAGACAACATGTTACCATGTTACTAATGGAATAACATCAGCTAACCCTTAAGCACAAGAGGGACCACCTCAGCTGAGCTTGAACAAAGAATAGCATGATCCATCCTGCAGAAACATGAGCTGTAACCTAACAGCAAATCAAATGGGTCATTGCCCTACTTCTGCATCCTACAGGGATTTCTGCATTTGTGATTAGGTTGTTGATTGATGGTGTTTTGGGCTTCTTTTCTTAGCCTGTCAAAAGGGAGAAAACTAGTTAAAGAAAACTGGACGAGCTATAGCGAATAGTTAAAAAGAGATTCCAGGAGAGGAAGAATGAAAATATGACATTTTGCAACTGAATAAATATGTTTTGGCAAAAGAAATATAAAGTCACTGAATCCCGTATGTGAGAGACTAGGGCGTGGGAGACAAACATTTGGTCTCAGGATGAATGATGACAGTCACACTAAGAACAATGAAAATAACGTGGCTGGATAAAATGTAACAGGATTTTTTCCCATTGTCAACAAGTTGCTCTGTTCATGAAATCATTTTGCCGTAGACTCTCAAGAAAGATAGATTTTCATTGGTTCAAATTCATAGATGAAGATATAGCCATTAAGTTAGTCAAATATTTCAATTACACATAATTAAAATAGAAGAGTCAGACTTATAAACAAATATGATTATTTAAAACTGTATGTAATTTATGCTTCTAGCTCTAATTCACAAGAATTTTAAAAACACAAGGTCTCTCGACAACAATGGAAGTCTAATTTGTAGACAGAAAACCAATACTCAAGAAATGCATGCATAAACATACACCTGTGTTTCTTATTATGTGGTCAAACAGAACTACTGCAACGAGAGGTCCAGCTTCCTTATTGATCAGAAATGAACTGATGTCTAGAATTGTAAGAAATATTATGTATTTTATAGTTTAACAATTTTATGTTCTGATTGCAATGATGTACTTATCCTTACACAAATGATAATTCTTCTCAAAGTGGTTTTCAAGCAAAAACTGTATGGCTGTACTTGAGAACATTTCAACTGCATCTGACTAGGGGGTGTTTGCAGTGGCTGATCTGTGTAAGGCACATGAGTGGAAAGGCATAAAGCACACGTATGTAGGGAGACTGGGAAGAGGCCAATTTCACAACTGGTCTAAGTTTATTAGGAATCACTGCTGTATCACAGCGACTTCTGGCTTTTTCTGCCAGCCCAGAACTGGCGGAGTTCCCTGGAGTGACAGAAGAACAAACAAGCCATGCTAGCTTATCTTCTTTACAGAGCAGGATGTGTGAGTTTGGTCTCCTTCCTCCACATCAACAAGATCTTCACTCCAAAATCCACTGGGTTGTCTCATCTCCACCACGGACGTAACTTGCCTGTCCCTGCCCTGCCCTGTCCTGTCTTTTCTCCTTTCTCTATCTTCTTGTCCTATACACTAGGAGTTTTAAGCTTTACTAGGAGAATAAAGGTGTTTTTTGAATGTGGGTACTTCCATGAAGTAGATTCTTTACCACTCCTGAACACAAACAAATCCCAAAAGTCAAAGAGTAAATTCTACCAACAAAGCCAGCAATGTCTTTTGATACATATTTTGCATTCTATAAATTCAGGGAAATTCAGACTGTGATATGAAAAACGCATTCAATTAACAACTGGCAACTCTGACCGTCCCAGAGAGAAGACACTGCTAGAACGGGCAACGTTGCTCAGTGGGTAAAATGTTTGCTGCACAACCCTGACAGCCTGAGTTGGGTCCCCGAGACCTGACACATGCTCTTTGGCATGCATGAACCCACACCTCACCACACACACACACACACACACACACACACACACACACACACACACACGACCACAATAGCAGTAGTAATTGAGAAAGTGAAAAAAATTTCAAAAGAAGATACTGTTTACATTGTTCTACACTGGGTTATGCAGTAGGGCTCATCTGACTTGTAAGTATGGAGGCAGAGGCTCTATAGAGTTTTGTAAAGAATGGTGGCATAAATGCACCAATCCTGAAATTTCATTAACGTGTTAACAAGGTAATAGTGTAATACACAAAACACTGTCTAGATTTTCAGTGTTCAGAAATGTTTCAATTATCACCAAGGTGATGTAATAAAATGAGGACAATAAAATATAATTAAACATTGATTACAGAAACTATCAAAAATAATTGATTTGTACAAAGCAAAGCATTCCTGTTTAAAAAGTAGCTGATGAATAATAAAATATATACAATACTCCATCCTCTAGATGTAATTATTCCAAGGCAGCAATTAAATTTATAGAAAACCGTTAAGCTTCTTCTGTGATTCTTTACTACTAAGAACTCAAGGCATTTTCATGGAATTGCTTCCAAAAAAGTTCTTATGATTGTTTAACATCCTAACAGGAGGCACAGCCATAAGCTCAAATATGTGTTTTATAAATAACAAAAAAAAAATTCATGCTCCTATGACTCCTCTGCATGTGTTGCATCTCTGGTTCCCACAAGACCAACTTCTGCTCTGCTTAGAAATGTTTAATTCCCGTCGATCCGAGTCTGAGCACACTTTAATAGCAAGAGAAAATAATTTCAATGCAAAAATAATGTTCTGCAAAGCAAATGGTAGAGTATTTTTAATAATAATTATCATGCCAAGATTTTTATGCCAGTTTGTTTCCTTAACATTTAAGGAAGCAGGACCAGGCCATAAAATCATTCCAGAGTCCTTATGGGAAGCATTAAGTTTTTTTAGAGGGCATAAAAATCACCCCTTTGGATTTTTTACAGCACACTCAGAGTCCAGAGAATTCTCTACAGATAGGCAGCCGTGAACATAAGCTTTTGTACACTGCTGTTGGAAGCAGAGGAGGCTACAGATATTAGATACCAAAAGTTTTAGCCACTGTAAAAACGAAGAAAGCTTTAAGCAAAATAGATGCGCATAAGAATATCAATGGCAGACCAAATGACGTCTGAGAACCACACTGTGTGTTAGTGTACATACACAGAACAGCCATGGAAAACCACTCAGATTGCAGTTTCCCCTTTGTTTACTTTTTGCCTTCAAATGATGTTTGAGAGACTTTTGCTTTACCAGGATATTTTCATTATACAAAATGATGGGGACCGTTATATTTCCCTGGGCTCATGTCACGTTCTCTGTTCACATTCACATCTCCCTCATCCTCTTTTGCATCTTGCTGTCCCTCCCAATGGTCTTCTTTCTCATGAATGGTACCTCTTTCCCTTGAATGTCTAAATTGTGTGAGTATATGTGTGTTCAAATATAGTTCATTATATGAAAGAAAGATACAATACATTATTTTAATCCAAAGTTGCCTCAAACACAATGAGAGTAGCAGTCAATTATGGAAAGAATCAATCTATGAAAGTCTGTTGAGGAAGAACGGAAGGGTGAGAGACAGGACAAAGGAAGGAGACGCTGCAAGCAAACACCAAGGCCATCCTTTGTTGATGTCAGGGGGAGCCTGGGCCCTAGGATGAATGACTACTTCCTGAAACAGAGCTCCACAGAAAGAAGACATAAATTACAATATGAAAAGCCACTAACTGGGGAGTCTGCAACTGCAAAAGTCCAGGCCGCATAAGCCCCCTGAGTGAAGCCTACCATCTCCTAGATAAAAGCAAAGTGGAGCTGGAGGATCTGATTCTGAACCAGTACAAGTTCCCTTGGCCTGCAAAAGCCTTGCTTTCACGGTGAAGGAAATGCAAACGACTTGGCAGCATTCCTTAAATATGCCAGATTCTGACAAGTCAAAATTAGAACACTAAGGAAATTCCAGAGACACAAGTGCTCAGCATCCATCTCCATTCGTGACAGCACATCCAGCATCCCTGAGAAAGAGGCCGGGCATTATTCCTGCAGTGTGCAATCTCAGCAAGGCGGTTCTGAGTGGAATAGGAGATTGACTAGGAAACGACAAACTCCCAGACATTATAAAACTCACCACTGCTGCCTTGACTGAAGAAGTTTCCGTTCTACACCTTAAGAATTACAATGTATAAGGGGTCAAGTGTACAGCAAAATACTCTAAGTACCTACTCACACAGACTATAAAATTCACAACTACAGAAGATGGCAGACACAGGTAAGACTGGTAGTCGATAAATACCAGGCACCAGCTAGAGTCTGGGCCGAAAGACAGCATGCACAGTCTTGAGTATGTAATTTAAATAGGAGTCTACATCACATTCATTAACTGCAAAGATACCTTCCCAATCGTGGGGTGGGGCCACAGATGTGCTTGTGGGCCTGCGCATTATTACACAGAAAGCAATTATCTGCCTTAATGCATGTAGACCCTTACCTCCCAAATGTGAAAAAGTATTTGCATTATTCTTTAAAATTTTTTCACTCATGAACAAAAAGGTTGCATGTAAAATAAATGAAAAAACAAAAGAGTGATCCAACGTGATACTTCTCTTAGATTCACTTCCATAGAGAGCCAAGTGAGAAAGAATATATGTATATATATACATATACATACATACATACATACATATATGGGGGGGACCAAGGAGGGTAGAAGGAATAAAAGAAAGGTGAGCTGGTACATTCCTTAATAAGATAAGGAAGATGCGATGAACCACAAAAGCACCTGCTTTCCGGTATTGAGCCTCCACAGAGAGAGTTCTTGGGGCAGCACTGCCTCCTAAGATGGGCTGGAGTTTGAAGGGGACCAAGGAGACTTTTTCACGTTGGCAAGATTCAGCTAAAATAATTTGGAACTGACAATAAAGTACCAAATTGTCAGGGTGTCAAGATCTGTGATAGATCAAAGTTTATCCCAAAACAGAATGTGGGACAGGGGACCGCCCCTGTTCTGGCTGGCAACCTCCCAGCATCTGATGCCAGGAAGAAAGTGTGTCTCTGCAAGGTAGGCCATGGCCTCTGAGCAGGCAGGAAGGCTGCCAAGAAGACCCAGCGCTGAGCCACCTTAGCCATATAGCCAATGCTATTTGGGTTCGTGGATGCTCAGAGAATGCCTCACTGACTTGAGTCTCCCCCACCGCCACCCAACTATCAAAACAAGGAAACTCACCCAGAAGGAAGGCCATGGCTGGTGTGCAGCACCCTGCCTCTGCATAAAAGGATATTTTAAGGTCCATGCGTATGTGTCAAGGGGGATGCTGGCCAAAGAAAAGCCAATAGAAAGACAAAGTTTTATAAGTGTTGACAATCTTAGGGAAGGTAGCTAGACAGCCTGGGGAAAGTAATGCAAGTAAAAAAAAAAGTTATTCTTAAAAATTCTGAATGTCCCTGGCACGATTCTGTTCGATAAATATTTACTAAGCAACTTCCACGTGGATAATCCTGTTACCAGTCACAATACAAGCACACACCAAGTTTGACAAGAAACAGTCCCTTTCCTTAGAGAGTCTGCAATGAAGTGATGGAAGGGTCAAACAGAGGCAAGTAATGAGTATCAAGTAGGCCTTTGGGAGGACAAAGCACCACTAGGTCTGACCTGCAGGCAGGCAGGACTGCATTTTCCTATGGAATGTTTTTGAAAAATGGACAGTATTCAGAGAACCAGACATTCTTTTTTGCTTTTTTAAAGAGAAGTCAAGAAATAAAAATACTCTCAAGAATGGGACAATTAAGTAGTCAGTAGAGAATAAAATATACAGAAGGCCACAGAATGACAAGAAAAATCTAGCTTTGACAGGGAAATAGGATATAACAATAATAAAAGGTTCACATGCATAAGACATCTTTCTAAGGCATATCTGCATTCATAAACAAATCCTACGATTTGTGCTACGATTAATAGAGTGCTCTCCTTATAAGTCAGGAAAGCAAAGACCACAAAAACAGACCTTCCTCTTAAGGTCTCTCTCCTAAGTAGCACTGTTTGGCCCAGCACTAAGTGCTCAGTAGCAGAATGTTGACTGTTCTTTCAGACACACGCACTTATATTTTACAGTGCACAGCATAAATACATATGGCATCATTATTAGCATTGTTATCCTGAGAATCAGTCACATATTTCTCCCTTTTCTGTTTGTAAACAAAGTCTATTCCTGCTAATGCATGTTTGTAATATGTGCTTTGGGTTTTTATTTTATTTTTATTTGTGTTTGGGGTGGGGGTGGGTATGCACACACACAGGTTCCCACAGGACAGAAGAATGTGCTGGATCTCCTGGAACTGGAGTTACAGATAGCTGTGAGGCCTCCAACCTGGGTGCTGGGATCCCAGCTGGGGCCTCCTCCAGGGACAACAAGTATGCTTAACCACTGAGCCGCCTGACTATATCCTTTCCACTTTTACTGTTTTGCTGGGATGCTAAGGATCAAATCACAGGATCTTTTATGTACTAAGTAAGTGTTGTTTGTACCATTGAGCTATGGGCTCTCGATTTTTCAAGACAGAGAATTAATACATATGTCTAGCCTCTAAATCTCGATCCTCTGGCCTCAGCCTCCCAGCTGCTGAGACCGAAGGTCATCCACACCAACATGCCCACCTGTTCCCCATTCTAAAGCCTCTGTGAGCTTTACAGGGCACCTTCTCCTGCCACGCTCACATGAAATCCTAGCGAAACTAAGAGTTCCCACAGCGTGAAAACACACAGCAAAGGGTTACTGTATATTTTGCTCGCTTGTTACATTCAAAATACCTGTAAGACATTCCTTTGAACAAAATATAATCAATATCTGTTTCCTTGTAAAATAAACTTAATTTATGCAGATTAAGCCAGAGCAAAACAATGTCTTTTTGTTTCCTTGTTTATTTACTACTTGATGATCCACAGCACTGCTGAAGTAGCTCTGGCAAGATAAACCTAAAAGTTTATCCTAAAGAAACAAAAACCCCAGTAGTGTTAATTTCTGGTCAGTCACTCTTCTACAGTCATCTTAAAATGCCTACAATGTAAATGATAACAATAAAATAATGGTAACATGGTTGGTGTCCACTGTGACTTTTAGGCTCAACTAGAAATATCAGGTCATACACACCTTAACACACATGTAGCTGTTGGAAGGAAAGCAGGCTTCCTGAGACTTCATTTAACATCGTGAATTTACAGTTCTTTTTTATGTTTACTGAGAAAACCATGAGCACCATATGGACTGACTCAGGGATATCCTGCTGGGATGTTACATTTTCTCAGCAATATGCTAAGTGTGCTCTCCTTACAGCAACCCCAAATGCCTTCCTCCTATTAAAACCATGACCTGACAACCAAACCTGCCCTCTAGGTGCCCTGTCCCATTGCTTTTTCTTCCCTTGACCCTTATACCTACAAAGAGGGATCCTCCCATAGGAACAGGGGCTTGGGGCAGCAAGCAAGAGGCAGCGACAGGTTCCAGATTAGAATAGAAAGGAAGACCTAAGAGGAGGACCTTCCAGTCCAACATGCCAAGAGCATCTGGCTCTACCTCTGCCAGCCAGCCACCCTTAGGCCTGGTGGTTTTCATTCTGGCTGCCAAAGCTGTGACCCACTTTCATACAGCCATGTGATTCTGAGTACCCCACAACCCTCTTGCATGTGATGAGATTACTACCTGCATCAAAATGAGAACCACATGGAGCCAGGGAGACATCTGCTCAGCTTTCAGTCTCTGCCTTTGGGTTCTTAGCATGTGAGAGAATATTCAAAGTCACCCATTTCCCAGGGGTATCCCAGAACCTGCTCCTCAGTGCCCAGATGACTTGGGCCATGGTGCCCTGCTCTGAGATACCATTTCCTAGTTTGCTATTTTATTCTACCACCCAGAGGACTTGTTCCTCTGAACAGGGGCACTCTAACTACTGCAAACCTGTGGTTATGAACTGCTGGAGTCAGACTGAGACATATTGATCTCCCCTCTCCCGGAGCCTGGGTATTTCCTGCTTGTATCACCCGGCAATTAATCATATGTTGCCGTGAGACATCTGCGGCTTCACTTTGCCATTTCCGTGGCTCTTTGTTCCCGGCTGGCCAATCCACTTGACATAAAAAGGTTGGGGAGATTCCGTGTCTGTGTTTTTCATGCATTAATACAAACTCGGCCTTAAAGACATGGATAGATCTGCAGGCTCCTGATCTAAGCCAAATGGTGTAGAATGATTCCTCTGTGATAACCCGACAAGGAAACCCTGGAGATAACACAAAGGGCAAACTAAATCTGAACAACAGAAAGGCAAAAGACAAGTTGTCTGGGATGCTGGGATAGGGGCAGGGAGTGCAGTAGGCTTCTTACACTTGCCCAGGAAGTAGAACAAGGCAATCAAGACCTGGCATTCTGAAACCCACAGTCTATAGCAACAGGGTGGGGACATCCTAGGTAGGGATATCCCTTCTATAGACTGGGAAAGAATCCCAGGTCAACACGGATCAATAATCACTTGACTGTCAAAACACAGAAGAGAGAGATCAGCACCAAAACACTACAGCAGAGGGTGTCGGCCACTAGTACTAGACCTAGCAATGCTTGTCTTGTCCACCAGGCTTGAGCTACCACATGGCAGCTAGGCACCAAAGAATGGAATCACCACAACATCCAACTCAGAAAACATTTCTGATTCATGTCCTCCCACACATTGAGACCTCACTTGTCCCATCTGGAGGCACTAGTGGGACCAGCTTGGGAAACTCCTTCTTTGTTGACTGAGTTTTCGGTCCTGCCTGGTTCCCGCAATCGTTAAGTCCAAAAGAAATCACACAGAGGTCTATATTAGTTATAAACTGATTGGCCCATTAGCTCAGGCTTCTTATTAACTCTTATCACTTTTATTAGCTAATTATTCTTATCTGTGTTAGCCACATGGCTCAGTAACTTTTTCAGTGAGGCAGTCACATCTTGCTTCTCTGTTTGGGTCAGGACTGCAGAGGAATGGGCTTCTTCCTTCCCAGAATTCTCCAGTTCTCATTGGCCCACCTCTACTTCCTCTCTGGTTGCCCACCTATACTTCCTGCCTGGCTACTGGCCAATCGGTGTTTATTTAAAATATAATTGACAGAATACAGATAATTGTCCTACACCATTCCTTCACAAGCATTGGCATGAGATAACCCAAGCAAGCTACCAAAAGAGCATTAAAAAGAGAGAACCTATTTCTGTAACAACCAGAATATTAAAATAATAGGGTTTTTTGTTGTTGTTGTTGTTGTTTAAATTACTAAGAACAAAGAAACTCAAACTTGGTAACAATCAAATGATATTAACACTGAGGTGATCAAATACTGAACTATCAGAAAAGGGCTTTTAAAGCTAGCATCATAAAAATACTTCAGCAGGAGTCGAAGAGACGGCTCAAAAGCACACACTGCTCTTACAGAGGACCTAAGTATGTTTCCCAGCGTCCATGTCAGGTGGCTCACAATAGCATGTTAACTCCAGCTCCAAGGAGTCCTTGTAGACTTCATCTGGCTTCTGTAGGCATTGCACTCACCTGCACAAACCCCACATAGGCACACACATACACATGATTCAAAAAAAAAAAACTTAAAAAGCATACTTCAGTAATGAATATTTAAAAGTGTTTCTTCAAACAAAAGGAAAACAAGAAAATCTCAACAAAAATAGAAGGTATAAGGATAAGCAAAATTAAAGCTGTACAATTAGTAAAATGGGGTAATGAACTCCAAGCTACTGGGTCAGCACAACACTAACACTTTAGCAGATTATGTATTGTTTTCACACACCAAGACAATCTGAGACCCAAAGTCATTTTGAACTTGCCTGTGGATCTGTGGCCTACACAGAGCGGTGGAGAATCATGTCCCCCAACTCTTCTTGCAAGGATTGAAGACATATCAATCGATTTCACTTAACCTAAGCAACAGAGAAGGCAACCTACAGAAAGAACTGCACAGAGCCTCGCGGATCTGTGGGATAATGTGAGAAGGATTCGCTTTTAAAATCATTAGCATACCAGAAGGGAGGAGAAAGTATAGATAAAAAAGGATTTACTTAGCAACTCTACCTAAAGAACTACAGGCAATTAAAGAATCGGGAGAAACTATTCTCCCCAGGAAAGAACACACTGAGGAGTTATCCAATACCAAGTGGTCAGATTTGAAAACCAACTATGTTGGTGTGTAATGTTATGCAGACTAGGCAAGTTATACTTACGTATTTAGAAACATACACATATATACATATACATGTAAAAATGATTATTGAAAAAGAGGTCAAGATTTTGAAAGAAAACGTGGAGTGATATGTAGGAGGCTTTGAAGGAGAAAAGGAAAGGGGCCTATGATGTAATTATAACATAATTTCAAGAAATAAAGAAAATAATTTATAAAATAAAATGAAGATTCATAATAACAATTAAAATAATATAATTTTGATGTCTGGAAACTTCTATCTCTATAACTCCCTGTATTGATCAAACTAGGTAAACTCCCAAAACAGATAAGTCCCTCAAAAATCTATAGCAAGATTCATCATAACTGAAGTTTTCAACCCAAGGACTGAACAAAAATCCTTGAAAGACACCAAAAAGTAAAGCTGATTCACAGCAAGGGGACGGGCACTTCCCATAAAAGCAGAGTTTTCATCTGGAACATGGTAGGGGGAAGAGGAGGCATGGCAGGTTTCAAACACAGCTGTCAACTGTGAAGTCTATATTTGGTGACAGCATCTTTTAAAAACAAGGATAAATAAAGACATTCGTAGATGACGACGAAACAAAGCAGCAGAAGCAAGCCTGCCCTTAAAGAATGGCTACAAGAGCTTCTCTTTGTAAAAGGAACAGCAGAATAATTCAACTGATCATTGCTGTGGCATAAGCGATTCAACTCCATAGAGCATGGCTGCTTCTGGGGCGGGGGTGTCTACCTTTAATGGCAGCACTTCAAAGGAAGAAGCAGGCAGATCTCTGTGAGCTGCAGGCCAGGGTGATCTACATAATATATTTCAACTAGCCAGGGCTACCTAGTGAGACCTTATCTACATAATGTATTCCAGCTAGCCAGGGCTACAGAGTGAGACCTTGTCTCAAAAATAAAACAAAACAAGCCAATTCACCCCAGATGAAGAAGGTATCTACAGACCAAAGAAAACATTCCATCTAAGTCTAGCTTGGTGCAACAGCAAGTTTGATGGATTACAAATAGAGGCATCCAGTGGGTCAAATGGAAAAGGCCCTGGGAATACATAATTATATCACTGAAAAACGTTACTTGAAATGCTGAGTGACCACAAGTTGTACCACTGGGGAGGTCCCCTGGGAGACATATGGACTGCCAAATTACCATAGAGCCTCAAGTCCCCCTTCAAGCTGCCACATCCTATATAACCTCAAGTAGAGAGGAGTTTCCTGAGTAACTCAGGAAGGCTCCTTAGCCCCATGAGCTCTGTGAGCCTTAGAAAACTCCCCTTCCTTCCACAAGAGAATGTTAATAGGCCTTGTGTTGCAAGAGTCTTGTGAAAGGGATCATATTAATAAGTGAATCTCAAGAAGATCTCATGTTAGTGACCACTGCTATTCTGACATAAATGGTCATGGTCAGCCTGGAGGAAGAATTATACACCACCATGTGATGTGGCACACAGTGGACATAGGACAAATAGTTGAAGCCGCTCTATAAGAAAGGGGAGAGAAGCCGGGTGGTGGTGGCGCACGCCTTTAATCCCAGCACTTGGGAGGCAGAGGCAGGCGGATCTCTGTGAGTTCGAGACCAGCCTGGTCTACAAGAGCTAGTTCCAGGACAGGCTCCAAAACCACAGAGAAACCCTGTCTCGAAAAACCAAAAAAAAAAAAAAAAAAAAAAAAAAAAAGAAAGAAAGAAAGAAAGAAAGAAAGGGGAGAGATACTTGAATGATAGCAAAGTTTCTATAGACTACCTAAAGAAGAATGATGGGATAGAAATGTATGTATCTGTGTATTGGGTTAATAACCAATACACTAACAAAGTTACACAAAGAAAAATTCTTCAAAAACACCCTAGTCTAATTATTAAATGTAGAGTAATTCTTAAATCTCCAAAGTATTTTTTAAAAAGAGAAACGAGAATTAGAAACTTCTAGAAAACAGTAGAACCAGTGACTCAGTGATGAATGTACATGTAAATGCCAAAACAGGACACAGAGATCGTCATACTGGTTAAAGTAACATGTTCAATTTCCTACTGCAAAAACTGGCAGTATTCTAAGCATACTACCACGGGGAAATGAAAACAGGAGGCCAGGAGATCTCCCATGCAAAGATCGGTTTCCTACAATGTAGAGGTGGCTTCTACTGAGAAGTATAAGATAGCAGTTTGGTGAAGAAAGCTCTACAAAGAGGAATATTACATAACTACAAGGGGACAGCAGTGTAACTATACACACCAAGCAACAGAGTTTAAAACGCATGAAGCAAAATGGAAAGCACTAAGGCAGAGAGAGAAATCAAACATTATAGCTAGGTGCCCTGCCTCCAATAGTAGAACTACAAGACAAAATCAGTCTGAAGCTAGGCGAGAGATGCAATCAACCAAGAAGACTAAACTGAACACTTTAAGAAAATTCTACTTAGCAACAATATAACCAATCCTTGACATGTCTGTGGATTAGTCATCAAGGTATAGTATATTTTGTGTCATCAATCAAATTTCTACACATTTAAAAGAAGTAAAATTATTTGGGGTATAGTCTCTAGACCAGAGGTTCTCAACCTATGGGTCGCAACCCCTTTCAAAAGGGGTCTCCATATTAGATACCTTATATATCAACCATCTACATGACTCAGAACAGTAACAAAATCACACTTATGAAGTAGCAACAAAACTAATTTTGTGGTTTGGGGTCACCACAACATGAGGAATTCTATCAAGACATCATAGTCTTCCGAAGGTTGAGAGCCCCTGCTGTAGACTATCACAGACTAAAACAAGAAACTGATAGCACAAAGACAGTAGGGCTATCTCCAGACACTCAAAGATTAAATGCACACTTTTACACACTTCAAGAATACTTTTAAGAAGAAATTACAGAGTAAAAATCCATAGGACTTTTGAAGACATGAAGAATCAAAATATGCAGCACGTAGCTGAAGAAATGCGGAAAAGGGCACAGTACTAAACGCACACAGGAAAAGGCCTCAGTGTAAGATGCACACATCCTCTACGGCACAGCAGTACATCAAATCCAGCAGATCAGCACGATGACCACGGGGGAGTTAGCCTGGGGCTGCAAGGACAACAGAGAACCCCTTGGTATCAGTGCCAGAGTCTTGGTTCTGACATGTACAGCAAGATGTCAGCACTGTAGGAAAGTGGGAAAAGGCTACCCAGGAAATCTGTGTATTGTTTTACAGCTATGTGTATAACTGCAGTGATGTCAATATAAAATTTAATTAAAATGTCTGTGGACGCTGAATGTAATTCAATTCAACCATCAATTTTTATTCAATCACGTGAAGGAATGAAACCGTCATGGCTGTCTGTATGACTTCAGTATGACTCTCTAGAACCAGAGCTTGAGAATGTTCTCTGAGATTCAACAAAGTGAATGAAAGATAAACTATAAAAAAAAAAATCAACTTTCCTAGAAGAACGATGATTGCTAGACATACAAGCACTCCAGAAACCGAGGCAGGGAGATGTTGGAAGTTCACGGCTGGCCTGTGCTACATAATAAACTCCAGGTCAGTATGGGCTACAAAGTAAGGCCCTACCTTACAACAAAACAAAAGCCCCATGGAGAATGAGGAATGGCAAAGAGTAGAATCAATACAAAGTCAGCAGAGTTTTTGAGTTATTGATAGGGCTTTATCATGATGCTTATGTAGAAAATAATTGATCTTGATTTAAATAACTTTATTAAGACAAATACGAAGTAGAAAAAAGGAAACAGATTAACGGTCTGCTATGGAAAATTGATTATGGAAAGAATTAAATTAGTTTAATGATGTTCCCTCAGGAACTTTATGAAAATTAATTCATGCTGGGCCAATTCTGATTAAAATATTTATATTTATATTAATAAACTCAGAGTCAAAATATTCTTTATCCCAATGACATTACTGAGTTTCTCACACTGACTAAAGACAACCGTGCCTTCCAGTGCACACCCTGACTTTGCCTCTCTCCAGCTTTCCACTTGTTTTTCTCCACACAGCACCTTCACCCATCCCCAGGGCTCCATTCTCAGTCCACTTTGTTTCTACACTTTTAAGATTCATTTCCATGGTTTAGATTATGTAAATGTGAGGGTGTGTGCTATGAATAATTGTGAGACACCTGATAAGAGGCTGGGAGCAGAATTCAGGTCATCTACAAGCACAGGAGGTGCCCTTATCTGTGGAGCCATCTCTTCAGCCCCCTTTTTATTTATTTGTTTGTTTATGCATACAATATTCTTCCGTGTGTATGTCTGCAGGCCAGAAGAGGGCACCAGACCTCATTACAGATGGTTGTGAGCCACCATGTGGTTGCGGGGATTGAACTCAGGACCTTTGGAAGAGCAGGCAATACTCTTAACCACTGAGCCATCTCTCCAGCCCCTTAGCACAGGATCTTACACAGTCTAAGCCAGCTTCTAACACCTGGTCCTCCTGCCTCCACTCCCAGGTGTGTTCCCCTGCTGGATGTCCTTAAGTTCTGTCTTCGTCCTCCAGCTCCCTATTTCTTCCCTTCCCCTGCCTCCTCCATCATCACTCTTCAACCTGAATGAGCTGAACTGCACACGCATCTTGTCATCATGGTTACCCTGCAGACCAGCGCTGTTTCTGATGCCTGCTGGACTCTACCGACAAGAACTCCTTCCCAGACTGGACCTTGTGTCATTTCCCCATTTTACCAGGTGCAGTGGTGTGCAGGGGCTGGTTCAAACCAGCCTATGAACCGATGATGAACATCTCAGCTCAGCTCCACATACTGTCATTCCCATAGTAGACTCAGATGGCTTTGACTGGTGTTTAGACCATGGAAGCTGCTAGACACGGCAAAGCAGAAAGCGGAGCCCTCTTCTCTTCAGAGATGAAATTACGCCACTGCTTATAAGGTACCACCATCCTCAGATTATACAGGAGTGGCATTTACACCCCCATGCTTGACTGTCACCCCACTAAGTCTGACCCCACACATTCAAATAATCACCATGCTAGTTGAGTCCTGGTTCTGGAATATCTCCCATGTCCTCCACCTTCTCTCTAGACTCCTAGATCCACCTACCAGCAGTGCTTGCCATGACTACATTAGAGGTTCCTGACTTCCTCTCTCCCTTTAAATGCACCATTATGTTGTAATGGCGCACCATTTTCTAAGGAAATCAAGTACTAAATCTTTAGCTACAGTAATCGTTAGTTCAGTGAACTAACCCATGCATTTACTTTAGTCTGCCTAAGACTTGGGCTTTGTATTCCCTTAACCTCTAATGCTCTACCTTCGTTCCCCCCTAGAGACCCATTCAGCTCAGAAGCCCCTTTCCCGATCCCCTACCAAGAATGGACTAGTCCTTCCTTCCTGCCGACACAACCTTTGACAGCATCACTATTGTGTTCTTCTGGCCTTATGCTTCAGTGTCTCCCATATGCCAAGCTCAGCAAGCAATTAGCTTCATTTCCATCAGTTTTTAGAACCTGCTTTGCCCTTAAGTGATGGAGATTCTGTTTTTCTTTCAACCATGTATTTTCTTCATTTTGCTTCCCTAACTCAATTTAATTATCCCCAAACCAAAAGCATTTAAGACTTAAGAATGCCTACTCTCTGACACAATCATGCAAGATGAAAGGATATTTAACCTCAGGCTGGGTGTTCCAACTGCCTGCAATTAAAGCACTCCATCTCCCTCATTCTCCCCACACACTTGGGTTGACTCTATGATTAAAAAAGAAAACGATTTCATTACAGATAATTTAGTTGACATTTTTGCTTTGGTACAACTTGAAGCTGAGATGGCTTTCACTGCCACAAAATAATTTAGCATGCAGTAGCATCAAGCAACACAAAGCAAGAGTGCCTTTAACACACATGAGTCATGGGTAAAACAAGATGTGAGCCACAGGGAGGTAGGAGGGTTTGTCATAAAATACCTGTGGGAAGCCACAGCAGCTTGGTGCAGGGAGGAGGAATGTCCTCTGCCTGTTGCCCTTAGCTCTCCACTTTTACCTCCTCCTCCTTCTCTTTGTTCCCCACCCCCTTCCAAAGCAGCCAAAGCCATACCTTCTTGGTTATGTGCAGAAATGAAGCCGTGTGTCGCTGCTTGACAAAGAAGCTAAAGGGTGTGTGGGAGCAGAGAGCACACAGCATGCTATGGAGTGGGAAGGAGTCAACTGACCTCTGCCCCCACTCCTGCAGTCTCTGCATGAGCCCAGAAGCAGCCTGGAAGAGTGGAGGAGCAGATTCTGCTTCCAGCTGTCCTCCGCAGGAGTCCAGGAGGGGAAAGAAGTCAGGGAACAGACTGCTGCTTTCTACTCTGCTCTGTGGGAGTCAATGAGGGGCAAGGAGGGGGGAAGCAGGCTTCTGGTTTTTGCTCTCCCCCCCAATTTCATGCTGCTTTGGTACAAAAAGAGGGAGTTAACCCAAGCACCCCCTCAGGTGTGCACTCAGCCAGCTTCATTCATGACTTTCCCAGGTGTCCAACCACAAAGTTTCTCTATTTACACCTTCAAAGACAACACCCACACTTGTCTTTTCTGCTGACTGGTGACCTGAGTTGACCTTGTAGAAGAGGTACTAATTAGTCCATGTTTGGGCATCTTTTGCATAAAGGCTTAAACTTCCTTGTCTGTGGAGACACAGCTTACTTATTCCTTCTCTTTAGACTTTCAGTTTTTCTCGAGTCTTAATGAAGTCATTACACACATTTATGGGGTATTGTATATTTCAGTCCATGTAAACAATGTGTAGTGATCAGATCTGGCAAGCGGCATATGATCACCTTAGACACTTATAATTTCCTTGTGTCCAGAGCATTCAAAATCTTCTCTACTTCCTTTCAGATATGCAATTAATTCTTGCCAAACATAGTTATCTATTATGCTGTAAAACACGAGGAGGTAGGTATTCCTAGCCAACAGTCCTCTGCATTTGCTAACCATCCTCGGTTCCACCACAACCTTCCCCAGGAAATGATCACATCAGTACTTAGGCTTCTGAATATAAATAAGAACACACGGGGTCTGTCTCTCAGTGACTGATTCATTTAACTTGTCAATGACAAGTTATTAGTCTAAAACTGCGTGCCACTTCGACCAAACCATGCAAATACAGATGAAGATGAAGAAAAACCTGCCAATTCAAATAATTCTAAGTGTGCCTATTATATTTTGTAATTAGGGTTGAGATTTTATAAAGAATTGCCACACTAGTACCACACATTTGAATAGTGTTAAGAACACAGGCATCTAAAGGTATGAGCGACCTACCCCAGAGTCTAATAGCTGTCTTTGTAGCACTCTAGACACAGCCTGAGAGGAAACATAATGTTATATAATGTGTTCAATTGGTACTGTTCTCTAAGTGGTAAAGGACCCTTTTGATAAGGGACAGGCATGGAAAGATGCTTTTCTTTTGGACGTTCACTCTATGGCTGACAGAAAACTGATGTTATCCTCCTGTAGTTCCAAAGGAAGAAGTGTCCCTGCTGTCTTCTGCAGAACTGCTCTCACCTGTGACCCTGACATAGCCATTTTCTCCTTTGTGCTTTCAGCTCTCCCCAGATACTTCCTCCCCTTTCCTGGAGCTTAGAAACTCGCCAACGGTCATCCCACCTCTGTTCCTGTCTTCACAGTCTCCCCCAGGCCTCCACACTCAGCTCTCTTATCTTCACTGCAAACCTTTCTTTACAATGAAAATATCCCCCAAACTAAGGCTAGTGGTGCATGTCTATAATCCCAGCACTTGGGAGATGGAACCTGGAGGATCAGGAGTTTAAGGATGGCTGTGGCTACAGGAGACCCTAGACTCAAAATAAAAAAAAAAAATCGTGCTTCACCATAACCTGCCCCCATCACTACACTGAAATCCTTTTCACTGACTTAGAGTCTCACAATAGCCCATGTTTTGACAAGCAGGCATCATCGGACACTGCTCACCCTGGCCCTCTCTTCTATATGCTCTTCTTCCTCCACTCCTAAATACTCCTTATCTACCCGATCCTGCTGCAGGGTACCCAGTGCCACTGCCCCCAGTAAAGAAGTATTTTTACTTTCCTATTCTTCTTGCTCTAAAGAATTAGCTTCTGGAAGAGACCACTGAACATTTGAATGGTCTTATGTTTATCTTGAGGATCTTTGTCTATAACAACTAAATGTGTCCTTTGGTTTTCCACTTAAGATTTTCTACCATCAGCCCAGCTTCTGCATTCTCGTGAGCCACATCATACACACTTCCTAAATTTCCTAAACATTTGCATTTACATTATTCAAGACAAAGGTCATTCTCACCTTGGCCAGGGAAGTTGTTACAATGATCAAATGGCTTTAAATGGAGCTGGGTACAGTGGCATACCCCATACCTCCATCACTCAGGAGGCTAAGGCTTGAGAACTGCAAGTTTGAGACCTGCCTGGGCTACATAGGAAGACTCTGTCTCGGTCAGTCAATCAAAGCTATAAAAGGCTATAAATGCACAAAGCATTGCTCTGCTATACCCCTATCATCCTCATGGCATTAAACACCTCTTTCCAAGACTAAGTCACAGGATCAAAACACCAGGTCTCCACTTCCTTCCCCCTCATGTTCACTAGCTGCTTAGACTTTAGATACCCCTCTCCTCTAAGATATCATGGGGTGCATCCCCCCACCCCCGTCTAGTTCATATTTGCTTTACTGCCCAGATTCCCACCCATCAGTACTTCCTTTGACAAGAGTTCCTTAGAAATCAGTCAGTACTCATTTCTTCCTCCTTTCTCTGCTTCCCCTAGAACAATCTTCCAAAACATAAGTTCTACCACATTTCTTCCCATTTCTAAACCAACGATGGTTCCCCCTGTGTCTAGGGAAATACCAAAATTCTTCTCATTTTTAAAATTCTCCATAACATAACCACTTCTCTCCAGTTAAAATATACATGTCATATCTCCCCTTCTGGTTGCAAGCTTCTTGAAAAAGATTGTGTACACATATATACATACAATATATGCATGTACACACATATATGCATATACATGTATACATTCGGGTGTATTGTGTTTATATATACAAAGTATAAACATATATTTAAACATATATATTACAAATTGTAAACATATATTTGAACATATATATGTTCAAAACATTAAATGTATGTTAAATGTGTTTTTGTATAATTCATACTGTGCAGTCCTCTGTTGACTGAACACACAGTGTTTGATCCATTGTGTACTGAAAACTGGAAACTGGATAATACAATCATAAAATATAATCTAAAGGTCATTTTGCGTTAAAGAATAACTCATCATCCAGCCCCACACTGCCAAGGTAGACCCAAGGCCAGACCAAAATATGAGCAACAAAAGTCAGTGTATTCCTTGGAGGTTTTAAAGCAGTATAAATGATCTGGAAAATACCCTGAAATCCAGCTACAGGAACTTTACAGTCGAAATAAAAAAGAAAAGAAAGATTCTTATTGATTTCCACTGTATAAACCACAAGCAAGGAACCATAGGAATTTGACACATTAGAAAAAGAAGTGACCTAATTCCATCACTGGATGCCACCATGACATGGTCCTTCCCAGTGACACAGAAATCTTCCGGTCCAGGTCTAGTGACCAGATACCAGATGGACAATGGCTCCAACAGCAGGAGACTATAATCATGGCATTAACTCTGGCACTGAAGCCAATGACTGTTCAATGAATAGGCCATGAGGTCAGACCTCTCTAGGTTTGGGAGATACAGCTGTCATTTTCTAGATTCTCAAGGTCACAAGGAAGCCAAAAGACCTATTTAGCCAAAAACAATTGCAGCACTAGCCAACACAAGATTACTGATTACTCAAGAACAATGGCAGTGGGTTTCTGATCCTACTGCACGTACTGGCTTTGTAGGAGCCTAGGCAGTTTGGATGCTCACCTTACTAGAACTGGATGGAGGTGGGGGTTCCTTGGACTTTCCACAGGGCAGGGAACCCTGATTGCTCTTCGGGCTGAGGAAGGAGGGGAACTTGATTGGGGGAGGGGGAGGGAAATGGGAGGCGGTGGCAGGGAAGAGACAGAAATCTTTAATAAATAAATAAATTAAAAAAAGATTACTGATTACATTCAGAATGGCTAAAGTTAGTGCAACTCTTGATTTATGAACTCCTCAGAAAATGTCCATCTCCCTTGTCTGGTGTATATTGGGCAAGCCCTGTGGGAATCAAAGTGTGGGTATGTGAGATGCTATCGAGACAATTCAGAAAAGTCCAAAAGAGTGACACCATACACAGAAAGTTGTAGAATAGCATTAATTTCCTCTTCCAGATTATGCCTCGATTGCTTCATTCATTCATTTGACATATGATTATTCTCCTTCCACAGCATACTAGGAACTTTTACGTGCTGAGCACAGAGAAGTAATTAAAACAGACCCACCATTTAATTCAAAGAGAAGTCAGGCAAAAGACTTGCCTATAAGTAAGGTAACTGTAGATAGTGCTAAGTAAAACAAGAAATTTATGATACAGTAGAAACAATAAACAATGAAGGACAGGTATAGGATGGTCAGGGACCTAAAACATAGTCAGTGGACAGACAGACAGACGGACGGACGGACAGACAGACAGGCAGACAGATAAGATAAAGGTAAATGATGGTCACCTGGAGGTAAGGGCCACCTTTCAGATACTGTGGCCACTGCTGGCCAGTAAGAATACTAAATTGATGTTAATTCTGGCACCACCAGGACAAAGAAATGCCTCAATGTATACCTGTAACCATGCAAGCCATACTCCCTTAGAGAACAGAATGCCTTTGATATATGCCGTCTTACCAGAAATGTCTTAAAACTGTACATGAAATTTTGAATGTGTGTCCTGGTATACCATTTCCAATTTCTAAAGCATTTAGATTCACAAGCCCCTCCGCTCATCCAGAAGCGTTCAGCATACATGGAGATACTCTTCTCAGTTCTCTCTGGCAACAACCACCACACTAACTCTGGTCATGCGTCTTTTTATTATAGCACAGTTGTGCCTAAAATCACTCATTAGACAAAGCAATTCTTCATTAAGATTTTACTTGAGCAAAGTGTGTCAGATTTCAGTCGCAATAACAAAACACCCTAGATAACCAACTTATACAGAGAAAAGATTTATTTTCATTCAACATTTGGAAGCTCAGTCCATAAGCAGCTGTCCCCGATGCTCTGAGCCTGTGACACTGTAGCCCATCATGACAGGAATGTGTGATCCAACGGAAACCACTGACAGCTGGGAAGCCAGGGTAACTAGTCACCAGCCCTTTCGATGGCTCGGCTCTGATGAATTACAGACCTCCACAAGGTCCTAACTCTCTTGTTTGTTTGTTTGTTTGTTTTGAGACATGGTTCCTTTGCCTAACAATGGCTTTCCTGGAACTCACTCTGTAGACCAGGCTGGCCTTGGACTCACAGAGATCCACCTGCCTCTGCCTTCTGAGTGCTGGAATTTAAGATGTACGCCACCACCAACCAGCAGATGCCCTACCTCTTAAAGGTCCCATCGCTTCTCAAGAGTCATAGTCTAGAAGGCAAGTCTTCAAAACACAGGACTCAAGAGGACATTCAGCGTTGACTGAAGCAGAGCGGAAACACCACATCCAAGATTCCTACTACTTTCCTTAAGGATTTAAGCACAGTGGAAATAGAAGCAGACGACCAAGTTATTTCACAGACTCTGCCACTACTATCTATATTAATTATGAATACTTCATGAATATTTTTCACCCATAGGCTCAGCCAACCACCTACAATGGATGACTTTAGTCTTATGTTTTATGCATATAGGAGAAAAAGCCACTTAAAATCAACCCAAATCTTCCTTAAGCTTGATGGTCCTCTATCTGTACAGAGGAGAAGTATGGTTAGAAATTCAGCAGCAATGAAATAATTCTCACCGTTTTCATTGTGGGTTTTTAAAACTACACAGCATGATCCCCAACTGCCTGATTCTCATTCACAATGTTTTCCCTTTTCTAGGTAGAGTTTGGGGTGGGGGTTGTATTGTGATTTGCTTCAAACCAGTTCTTTGGTAGGAAGTGCCTGATGCGGATCCAGGTATTTTTACATGCACTCTGTCCCCGCAGCTATTGTTTTAATTAGTTTGCCTGCTTGGCAGCTGGCCCTGTGCGGTGGGCTGCTCTGGGGCACAGGTGTCTGCAGAGGGTTCCTCTTCTGGAACACAGGATGTAATGAGCCATTTCAGTAATAAGAGTCCTGTATCAAGCCAGAAGCCTGAGCACTGAAGAAGCCCCCAGGCACTGGAATTGCTCATGAATTTCTAAAGATGCCTTCTGAATTTGCATTTAAACATAAGTCCCCAAAAAGAACTATTTGACCTATGATTGTCTGACCTGGGGGTGGGGTGAGGAGGGAGGATAGAGGACTTTGAATATTGAATACATACAAATTACGATAATGCAGAAGGAGCAGAGTCAAATGTATGGCCATGTAAAATGCCTATGTCTTCTTGCAACGCCTACTATTAAAAAAAAAAAGACTGTTTTCTTTTTTCCCTTAAGCAAAAATGTGATAGGGGGAAAAAAATTAAATTAAACGAATCTTTGTAATTCCTATTTGATTAAAACTCTGATTATTCCTCATCTTCCTGCTACCTAGACATCAGAAACCTTTGCGAGGGCCGGGATTAGTTGGTGCCTAGCGACTTCATACAATGGATTGAAACCAATCTAATTTAACACCTGTGTGCTCATCAATAAGCGCACTCAAGCACAAAAGTGAGCACAGTGTTGAGCGATTTTGACACCGACTGCATGACAACCGCAGATTCTGTATCCAAACACTCCCAGACAAGAAGCTAATTGCAGCGATGAAAGGCACACCACTGAAAGCATGAGTAATCACTACCAGGATCCACAGACAACCTGTTCTTCACCAGCAGGGTGCTGCTACCACGCTTCTCTAAAAGCTGCCTCGATCTATCCCACAACCATTTGTCTCTCCAATTAAAGAAATATGTCAATGTTTCCCCATTAATACATCTGAGATGGTCATAGTTCCTTTCTGGACACACAGACATAGTTCAGCAGTCAAGTATGAAATGAACACGCATGCCGGCGTCTGTCATCACACCAGAGATGGAAGGCTAAGTCACGAGATCTAGCTGATTTTCTTCTCTCCCCGGCACACCCTCGGTCCCTGTGAAACGGAAACACTGCCTCCCTGGGTTGCGCCACACATGATAAACTCTCAGAGCAATGGGTGAGTGGGACTGCACCAAGATGCAACCCCGGGTCTGTGCCCAGAAGACAAGGCAGGCTAGTGGTCGTTAATAACTCACGCGCTGAAACCCTACAGCTCAGTCACTACAGGAACAGTAGGAGTTTCCACCTGCAATCATCAGTATGAGTGGGCCAACACGGAGGCCCGCAGGAGTAACAAGCGTGCAGAGACAATCACATTAACCTATTCCCAGGCCAGGATGACTTTCTGTTTCACACGATTCTTTAGATCTTTCTTCCTGATGGCAACTATAGAACAGCAAGGAGCACATGGCTGACCTGAAGCTGGAAACTACCGAGGGCCACAGAATCACTGATCTCTTATTTCTTACCACAGTGAATGAGTGTAGAATTAAATATATTGAAAACAGACAAAAGCTGGGCAGTGGTGGCACACGCCTTTAATCCCAGCACTCGGGAGGCAGAGGCAGGCGGATCTCTGTGAGTTCGAGGCCAGCATGGTCTACAAGAGCTAGCTCCAGGACAAGCTCCAAAACTACAGAGAAATCCTGTCTCGAAAGAAAGAAAGGAAGGAAGGAAGGAAGGAAGGAAGGAAGGAAGGAAGGAAGGAAGGAAGGAAGGAAGGAAGGAAGAAAACAGGCAAAACAAAACACATTGACACAGAGAAAACCTGGCAGTCTATCAAAAATCACCCAACTATCTAACAAAATTCTCTATTCATTATTTATTTGCTTGTTAAATGCTGACAGTGAGAAAGTCTTCTGCCTTCAAGTCTGTGGGTATAGCCCTCTATGCATGAGCACATAAATATGTATACAGACTAAATACCAGCAAATGAAACAGTCTCCTATGGCATTTGGCTATCTGAGTGGACGTATAATGAAAAGCTGTCTAGAAAAGGGATTTTCCTATGAGTTACATGCATGCCCATGTTAGAAAACAGGGGCTGAGCACATGGGCCTTGCCTGTAAAATACTTTACTTGCAAGCACAAGGAGTTGAGTTTGATTCTCATGTCCCAATGTTATCCCAAATATCTCAGTACATTGTCTCAGTGCTGGCTCAGAGGTAAGGTGAAGAGGTCTCTGAGCTTTGCTGGGCAAGTACCTGAACTTGCTTAGCAAGTCTTAGGTCAATGAGAAACCTGATCTCAAAAAGCAAGGTGGACAGACAGTTCCTGAGGAACAAAAGCCAAGAATATCCTCTGGCCTGGTCACACTTGCATGCCTACCCACACACATGTGCACATGCACACACATGTACATACACAAAGATCCTTTTTCTCTCTCTCTCTCTCTCTCTCTCTCTCTCTCTCTCTCTCTCTCTCTCTCTCTCTCTCTCTCTCTCTCTCTCTCTCGTTAGAAAACAGATGCCAAGGCATCATTAACTGATAAGGAAACCCAGAATGCTGACAAGCTGGCCTTGCTGCACCTACATACCTAGCCAGTATCTGAGCTGCTTTTCTGCATTGTGAGGAAGAGGCTAAAGCCAACTCTAGTCAAGATTAAATTCGATCAGCTATCATGGAATTCTGGTGGGAATACCTCAAAGATGAAAAAGCATTTCCAATTTAAATTAAATCCAATTTCCAATTAAGTCACAGAGAATTATGCCTTCAATAAGAAACTGTTTTACTTTGTCCTTTTATGACAAGAAAGACTTTTTGCTTTGTGGACACAAATTAAGAGTTTTATACAAAATGATTCATCTCCACCTCTGATTAAAATACCTCCTAGCTTAGGTTTGGGAATTCAATTCTGAGGTCCAAGTACTCAATGGAATTCTACAAAGAAGTTTCTAAATGTGTGTGTGTGTGTGTGTGTGTGTGTGTGTGTGTGTTTCTAAGTTCTTCATATTTTAACAGGTTTTCAAATGGGTCTCTTCCAGATAGAGCTGAGGTTCTGGCAAAATTAAGAAGCCCTTACTCTAGAGTGCTTCTCACAGTGTTCCCTAAATCTCCAAATTTCACATAACTGCTTTTTGAATTCACAAAGATTATCTTTAAGACATACACACACACACACACAAAGGTGCACTCTGGCTCCTGCCAGAAGGGAGCAGGCAGAAAAACAAGATTCTGCAGGGGTGGCAATGCAATGGCAAAGCTTTTGACTTCACGCCAGGCGGGACAGACTTCAGTGTTATCGCAGAGAAACAACTATTATTTGTTTGCCTCCCCCTTGCTTTTCTCATATCTATCAAATTTGAATTACACTAGCTAGCTTTTTCTTTTGAATGCAAGTGGCTACTGAAATCGTTGCTCCTGGGGAGAAGACAAAGCTGGAGGTCAGTATTAAATTGGCTTTAAGATACAGGAAGGTTTCAGAGAGGCGTTCACCAACAAAACGAATGGGCTCTGAACTAAAGTATGAAGAACTTGAACATATGCTAAATTACCAACATAATTGATGGTACTAAAGGAACTAGGCAAAATGGTTTATCTAAATTCCCAATTCTGTGGGAAGTGTGCACTATTAGACAATAACCTGTAACAACCTGGTAAGACCCCTATCTCAAAAACAAGACCAAAACAAAACTCCTGGGCAAGACCTAGTAATGGAGATGACTTAAAGATGTTTCACCATCCATAGTTCCCTCCTGGCCCAGAAACACAAGGGCATACATTACTGGAAAGACAGAGGATCCTCTCCCCGGACAAGCTATAGGTACATGTACATGCACTAGGAAAGTGCGCTAACTGCTAAATATTGTGTTTTCACCAGACTTATGTGTTGGAACCTAACCTTTCAAAGTGACAGCATTGGGGCGTGGGACATTTGGAGATGACCGGATTATAAGGGAAGTTGTCCTGCATGGGGTTAGAACTGGTAACAGAGGCACGAGACACCAAATCTGCCAGGACCTTCATCTTGGACGTCTTAACGTTCCAGACTGTGAGTGATGTGTTACCTGATGCAACATTCCGGTTTTTTGTTATTTCTGCTATACCAGACCAAACAGACTAAATGAGCAAGTAACGTGACCGAGACCAGGAGGTGTAAGAACCAACATGAGGGCCCTCCAACTAGAAGGGACACGTGCAGCATCATGACTGAAGCCTATCAAAAACTCAAAAAAAAAAAAAATGAAGAAGGGTACGAGACAAAGTTGTGTTCCCATTAGTCTCCTCAAAAAGAAGAGGACTGAGAAAAGCAACATCAGCCTGAGATTGCCAGAGCCCCAGCACCACCTTGCATGCATGTCCAACACACATGCTTATTAGGCAGCATTTGTTTGAAGGAAAAGGGAGTGCTGAGAACCAGCTCGTTTTAGCACGATATATCCCGTGAGAGAGGCGTTCTTAGAAAAGGCCTAAGCTCATGGCGGCCATGGAACGAAAGCTGAGTAGGAAGATTTAGGGCCAAGGAAGAGTCCCATCAGTGTGACCGAAGGCCACTCGCATCTGTAGGGGCTCTTTGGTCCATTCTCTACCTTTAAAGCTTGCTTCTCGGATCCACCATCCTTAGAGTCAGCGTGTCCTTTCCTGATGCAAATCTGCCATCCGAAGTGCCAGCATTACCAAGAACTTGAGTTCCATACAGCAATAAGCAATGTAGACAAGCAAATCCTGCTCTGGGTCTCAGTGTCTTTATTTCTCACCATCTACAGTTTTCAACTACTCCTTAGCATAACTGTGTGCCCTTAATTAAATCTAAGTTACCAGACGATTTTTTTTTTATGTGAAAACGCATGGTGATGTCTTTGGGTTTATAGCACCATTATTGTTATTGCAAGCTATCCAACTTGGGCTTATTGCATGACTTCAGTTAATAGAGGATTTTGATTTTCATATTCATAGTAGTAACATCACTTACGGAAATAAATGCTGTGCTGTGTCGGCTTCTCCCGGCTGGTCGGCAATCTCACTTCATCCTCAAGGGCGTTCTGGCATGTCCGGCCCAAGAGCCAGAACAGAAAGCACTGGTCTTCCACAGACACACTGCTAAGAACTCCGTGTTTTCTTTCCTCAGTGTATAAATACAGGGATACCGTGGGGGTACAGATGAGCAAGAGGTGGCAATTAGAGACCCAGTGCGTATGAGAAACAGCTATGTCAGAAGGACACGGGGAACGGCGGTGATTTTCCCATCCTGATATGAAGCAAATTTTTTTTTTTTAAATTTCAAAGGAGTAACAGACAGATACACCATAAGGAAGAATTTGATTTGTGGCAATTGCTTTTCTTGTCCTGATTCCATTAATGCCAGGTTTGCTGCCCTTAAACTCAGGGCCGTGTATTTCTTTCTTACTTAGGACTCCCTGGACAGTTATTATCTTTATCAATTTTCCCTTACCCACATCGATTCTGATAAAATTATGTGCCTTTCAGTCACTGTATTTTATTTAACCAAAATATCCTCCGAAACTCATGCCTCTATAGTCGATCTAGGGAACTTGTAAGTCGTAAGAGTTGTTTTTAAACATAAAAGTTATTTCTGGTGGTAAAAGTAATTTAGGCTCACTACAAGAACCAGCTGCTAAAGAACAAAAGGAGCTTAATCACGCACAGCGCCACCAACCCAGGCACTCTGTGGTAATAGACGGCATTAGACTACATTCACAAAACTGAAATCATCCTCTCTATACTGCTTTATCTATTTACTTTTCATTGAAAACTTATAAAATATTTCCTCATGACATTAAACATTTTACAAATTATTCTCTTTTACTTTTCCTGATTCATTTTATTTTATGCGTTTGAGCATTTTGCCTGTGTGTCCGTCTGTGTGCCTCATGTGTGCTAGGCATCTGTGGAGGCCTGAAGAGGACACTGGATCTCCTGGACGTGGAAGAACAGGTAGGCACTGAGAATGGAACCAGGTTCTCTAGAAGAATGGCAAGTGATTTTAACTGCTGAGTCAGCTCTCCAGCACAATGACATTAACCTTTGTAAAAACCAGGTCATATAGGTATCAGAGATCTTGTCCCCTGCATTACATAACCGCTCTTCTGCTCTGTTTATTTTCTTCACCTGTATCCCAATCTGCTCCTCTTACTTTGGATGATTTCTTTTTTATTTCTACAAAATGATGTGATGAGGCATGACAAGGAGATATTAACTTGTGTGGTTTTTATGTTCATTTGCCCCATTGTTCTGGATAACTGAAATCTTTGGGGTATTATATGCCCCAGGCCTTTGACTTTTATCTTTCTTAGAATACTGGAGTAAGTAGGGAACAACTTTTCATGCCTTAAAGGATATCAAAAGATGGTCTCTAATTCTTTGTCTGGTTGGGTCTTTGTCTTTAATTTAAGAACAATTTTTTAAAGACTTGAACAAGGATGTGTATCTGTATTATTCCTCAACTTAACATTATGGCGTCATTAGAAATTGCTGCAGTACCAGTAACAACCAGACTTGTTCTTTATTTTGAATCTGTGCACTGACTGTTGATCACTCAGACCCTTTTGACTGAAGGCCTTAAAATGATACCTATGAGAAGAAAAAATATGCCAGTACTTACCATTTGTCTGTCTGTCTGTTCTTCCCTGTTTAGATTCCAGCACATGGATACATGCATCAAAGCTATGATCCCAACAAATCTTCTTCAAATCACGGACATCACGCATGTGTTAGCAAAGGTAAAATGAGACCAAGCTACCACCTTGAGGAATTCAGCTTGAGATTCAAAGGCCATCAAACCAGAAGGAGAAAAATACAATTCAGCTGTAACTTCTAAGTCTCATTCTGACACACTAACTAAGGAAAATGTTCCTTATAAACTCTCTAGGTCTTAGGTTCCAACCTCCTGGACATTTATACCTAGCACACTGAATTTATTGGAACTGTATAAAGAGAAGGAGAAAAAGAAGCAGACAATGAAGATGGGTATAGGAAAAGAGGCCTTTAACCAGGTAACACAATGAGAAGGGTGTAGGAAGTGAGGCCTTTAACCGGGTAACAATGACAAGAAAGCAAGACACCCAAGGGAAGAACTCAGACTGAAAATAAGACATAAAATAAAGATGGCTAAGGGAAATCTTTAGAATCAAAGACAGGGGAAACTTCACCAGTATAAGAAACTGAGAACACTCTTGAGTTCTCACTCACTTTGAACTGTCACATACAGGGAAGACCTAAAGCACATAGCATAATCTTTGCAAAATGCATAATACTCATAAATAGGCATGCTGGAAAAACCTAAACAGTTTAACACAGATGAGAGTCTCACCCTCATAAGGATTACTTCTATGCGGGTAGTTGATCGAAATTCAGTCCTAAAAAATTAGAAATGTATTCAGTGAAAACTAAACTCTGTTCAATCCCAAAAGCCAGGTGTAAGAGCGTGGTCATTTAGTTTTACTAAAGGGGACAACTTCATTCAACATAAGCCACCACCTATCCCAATGGTGGAGGAGACCGAGTTGGCTGGAGCCTACTCTATCCATTTTTCTTGTCTGTGCCAATCTTCTCTGGATGGTTTGTGGCTTTCCAATAATTTACATGAAAGATGATCCCCATATATATCTTGACCATCTTTGTTTTTTTCTTCATGTATGATAATATGATTCACTTACAGATCACATGGGAATTATTAATGTCTGTTATTATGATCACTATTATTATTATAAATATATCCTGGAACAGCATCAAATGCTCAACAGCATCTCTGCTAACCAAGCAGAGACTTGACCTTCAAAGGTCTGGAGTAATTCATCATCTAATGGGACAGCTTCAGAGCCACAGGACTTCTCTTCTGCTACCTACCGACTTCAAAGAGCTGGAGGCACAATGTGTAAGTACTCGGGAAATTCAGGTGGGAAAATTTACTTTTCCCTGAATTCTTTGCACAAAAAGCTTTAGCAGAATAACCTACTTGAATAAATAATTGTTCAACATCAGTCTGGATTTAAAGTAAGAAAGGGAAGGATGCTGCCAGGGATTCAGATTTCAGAAGACCGAGTTTCGCAACACCACTAACTCAGCTCTGAGGAGAGCATCAGAATTCACCTAAATAGCATTAGCTCTTATTTCACTCATTTTGGAATAAATCCACTTTCTACAAGCTGAGAAGATACCCGCTTTCAAACAGGAGAAAGAGGGTTCTTTCTTCTTTCCACAAAATGAAACACTATATGAAATGTTTCCCTCCCAAGGAGCAGCTTTGTTTTGAATCTTTGCTTTGGTCTCTCGCTCTTTAGTTTCACAGGGCAGCATAAGCATCCTTTAATTTCAACACAGCAAGCTTCGGGGTGAAGACGCTACCAGCCAGCTTAGAACAAATACCAGAGAGTGAACAAATGCACACATCTCTAAGATTGAAATATGAGAACCAATCACTTCCAACCAAATAGTCCATTGATTTCTCCATAAAAGGGGAGTCGCCAAGGCTTTTTAATTCAGTCTGGAGTAGAAAATTTTAATACTAAAAGAGATCATCCCCACTCAGTTCCCATTTCTAGTTCCTATGCAAAACCTTTATTTTATATGCTATGAAACACCTACAGGAAATACGTATAGTCTCCTTTCACGGAAGCTTGGACTAGGCATTACAGTTGCTTAAGAACTAGTCTAAAGGATTATTTTAATATATTTGGCTTTGTTTGGGCAAACTATATGATTATAAATATGCTATACCTCTGTGGATGTAAAAACAACGGAACAGAAAGAGGCGTATTAATAAATCCACAAATCTAAAAACAAAATGTATATTAGTTCCATCTGTGTTACTTCCACCCAGTCAAACTCTGCCCACCCCAGCAAATCCCCCCAAGTCCACCAGAAGGATCTAGTTATTTCACAGAACTGCTTGCTGCCTGAGATTCCTGCCAGAACACTTAACAGCCCTCTCATTTGCTGGGTGATTTTATAGGTCTCTGGTGCTGAGCAGAGGTAGGACAGCTTATGGAATGTGAGGCGCATAGATAAAACTACCCTGCTGTGTAGATTTAGTCCATTTGCACTGGCTCTCAGACAGAAAACAAATTGCAGCCTCTCACAAAAAGGTCCCTTTCTGCACTAGCAAGCTTGAAAAATCCAGGCAGAAATGAGTAAATCAAGCAACTTCACATCAGGAGGGGGGGAAAATGGCCACCACTCCAACAGCTGCTCTCGTAATTAAGAACAGATTTCATCACTAAACTCTCGCTGGTTATGTCCACAGCAAAACAAATACACAGATGTGAGGCATTTACATACTAGAAAATTTATCCCAGGCAACCAAACCACATTTACCTTTTGTGCTGGAGAATGTTCCCTTAAAAATATTATCCAATCAATGGCACCGTGTAAGGCAACGTCCAAACCTGAATACAACTACGTTTCCGCCATCGTCTTGCAACTAAATTTATTTTGGCATTGTACCAAATTCACTCTTCTTCCATATTTAGAATCACAATGGACTGCCATGAACACGACCTCTTTCAAATAATGAAAATGTGCTATGCATTTCTTTTACTCATAAAATTTGCTAAATTTATTGCTGCCTCATTTGTCCATGTGTTAAATGGCTGCATGGCACACGCAGTAAAAGGAATCACATTTGACCTTTGCAGAGGTAAATTGGTGTGAAGTTAAATCAGAGAAATAAAATTAATGAAACGGTAAAAAGTGATAGGCAAGGGTGAATTAATGGACAGCCACTCTAGTGCCAAGAGAAAGAGTAACCTCTAATTCATACAGCATGGATGGATCAATCTCACAACAACTAAACAACAAAAACTAATAATACATAGTAGAAAGAAAATGAGCAAAAATAACTTTGCTGTTAGAAGTCAGTAAAGTGGCCTCACTTGGCGGGGCGTGTTACCCAGTAGGAGGATCTCTGGAGGGCATGTCCAAGTGGCCATGCTCCATGGCTTAATTTGGGTGATGGGCTCACAGGTATGTTCACTACACAACTATTCTTCATGTCGTTTACTTAGGATCACGTTTTTAAAAACACAACTTGTTCTTCTACAATGAGTCATGAAAATGGAAACAAGCTAAGGAGTGAGCTGGGTTTCCTGACTTGAATGTCAATCCTCAGCTCCTGGGGACATGCTTCAGCTGCAGGTTCTTCACAGAGCTTCCATCCTGTGCTCAGGAACCATCAACACACTGGGTCACAGGCTTTTCTCTCTGAAGGACTAAACGGGTGAGATGTTGCAGTTTAGGCTGCTATCCTAATACCAAGGACCATCTCGTATCTAACACCTGAAACTGATTTACCCTCCAAAGGTGTGAATGGTAATACTCGTGTTCTGCTCTGCAACACATTACTACTATTACATTTCTAACAAGACAGCACTTTAAAGCATGTGGGTTTCAACAGAACGTGGTTCTAAGTGCATGCCAAACAATGACTTATGACACTCTTTTACATACAAGACAGAAATCTAGAGATGTAAAAAAAAGCTAACCTTGACATGGAAAAGCAATGCTAAAGCCTGCTAGAGCTGGCCGACTAGTTCCTAAGACCTCCAATACCTAAAGCATGTACAGCCATCATGTGTTATTAAAAATACCTAAAACATGCACAATTGCCACGTGTTGTTAAAATGTTTTGAATGCTCACTGCCTTGATCTTATATACTGAATATAGGAGGTATTGAATTGACACTGAAAAACCATAAATGTTTAGATTTAAAATTATCCTCAGACTTGAAATACTCCCACCACTAACATATGTAAGTGTAGTTTGTTGAGGGTGGCTGGTATTTAAATGGTAGAGTCCTCTGTAAGAACTGCACTTTCCCCAAGTGGAAACTGAGCGGCTGAGCAGCCACTAGGGTACCGGAGTATAACTTCAGAAGAAAAAAGAGAAAGCAGCAAGATGTACTCTGCCAGGGCAAGGAAGGTGGTGAAAAAGAAGGCAGTATGTCTATATAGGCTTTTAACCCAGTTAGGTCTTTGGCGAACAGAAAGGGTGCTCACACTGCCAACATAACCACACACACTATGCTCTAAGTGGCTTCACGGCTGCACTTCTCAATCGGTGACCATCAATGCATCAACCGGGACTCAAAGGTGCAAGAGGTTCTTTATTCTAAGACGAGGGTCTGGCCAACCTCCTCTTTTGTGTTTGTTCATCTGTTTCAACGTGGTTGCAAGGCTGTGTTCTCTTCTGAAAGCATGATCCTGTGTAGTGATTAATGCTGAAACCATTAAACCTCAAAGCAAAGAGGCTGGAGAACCATGCTTGTCTTGTAATTCCTCGGTCGGGTACGTGCTTGCCAAGGGAAGTCCTAGAGATCTCAACTAGCATGACAACACACTCCACAAATGACACGCAGCAAAATACCTCCCTGCTAGAAGGTTCTCTCAACTACAAAGATTCCAGAAACAGATGGCTATATGTGGGGCTGCTATGTTAAGCTAAGGCTCCAGAGATTCATCCACAGACCTTCCCATTGGGATCAGTTTGCAATTTAGCTGGGGACCCAGGATGCTGCCAAGCTCCTTTAACGTTTCATTTTAACTTAGCAGTTTTAGCTGGAGTTAGAATGTAGACTTTCACTCGCATGTGGCTGAGCATTTAATTTAAAGAATTCTTTTAGAGCCAGAATTTCAGGAAACGGAGACCGTCTCCTTAATGAAATTAACTATTTCAAATTCGCATCGATGCTTAGAGGGCTGGAATTTTCCCACTATCATCTGCTACCCCAAAAGGAAGGCTTTTCTCCATGATCTCACTCTTTTACCACTCGTATGTTTCCAAAATGTATTCTCTGGTGTTTAAGAACTTAATGTCCAGCCAGAACGCTGACAGGATGTACAATAGAAAATGGACTGTTTTCTCAATCTCCAGCCAGGGACCTTTTGGGAAGGGAACTGATGTGTGATTTCATTCCAACTTTTCCACTTCCCTCCACATCGTTTAGGGAGCACCTGCATGCTCAGCACTGTGCTCCATACAGAAGATACAAAAACGAGACCGAGAAGGTGGGAGCCCCCTGGGAATGCATGTCATGTGAACTGATGGGAGAGAGAATGATGGATAAATGAGCAGAAGGAAGGATGGATAGACAGATGGATGGATAACAGATTAGCCATAATCCAAAAGACAATGACATACAAGTCTTGGTAAGAATTTTCCTTGATAAGGCTGGAAAGAATGGACCGGAGATTCTAGGATGGAGAAGTTCACTGTGAACGCACAGAAGAGGGACAGTACACGGCATGGTAGGGGATGACTCTTACGTTTTGAGTGTTCCCAGCACGACGTTCTGGGATTATAGCCAAAGGGGTGGTTAGTTTCCAATTTTTAAGGGTCCTAAAAATGGATTAAAGATTTTTACCTAGTAGGTCAGTATTTTCTAGAAAACAATTCCCCACAATACTATGAAGTGTTGTACTTTGGGGACGAGTTTGTTTGGGGAGTGATATACCCTAGAGTTTTTCAGAGAGTCATAATATACATAAGTATCGAGTATAACTTGAATACCCTTTTCAAGAGAACTCTGACATTCGTCAAAGTCAGAGTTCTAAAGAAGAACCACAGGAAACAGTGAACATGAAGAGAAGTCAAACAGCTACTGGAACTTCAATACCACGATAAAATTTATTTTCCCTTTACATTATAGGAAAATAGAGTCTTGTCTATGGCTGATATTGAAATGAATGTCTAACGAAGCTAGAAAGACATTAACGACAAGAAGTTATGAGGAAAGGAAACACAGGAGCAATCCCACTCAAGGGACGTCCTAAGATTAAATGAAATGAGGGTTAATGGCGGCTAGAGACGAAATAACGAAAGCACAAAGGTTCTTGCCTAGAGGCCGTGGAGGAGGCCTCAACACAGAGCTTTGGAGGAAAGCCCTATTTTGCAGAAAAGTCAGTGTTAGAAAAAAAAAAAAAAACCTTGCTGGTTTCATGCGTTCTCCTTTCAATTTTAGTTGCTATGGCATGTTAACTATAAGAGCTGGGGATTCTTACAATAGTGTTCAAAAAAAAAAAAACAAACCCCACACCCCTAGCCCAAGCAGTCACTTGGCACATACAACGAACCTGAGTGACACACAGTCCTTTCTCACAGAGGAGACACCCTGGAAAAGGAGTGGACACAGCCCACTCAGAACACCCAGCACAGGACACTCCAGGAGAAATCACTTCATTGCATATATGCTTCCAATGAATCAGTACAGGGTCTTAAACACCTTAGTACATGATAAAATACTGTACTGAATAGAATAGGATTTTCAAGTGTCTCAGGTGATGGGGAGAGACTCCTTATGAATTGTGAAATTTTGTTGCACAGTAAAAATACTGTATATTGAATACTACTGAACTACATTCACTTAAAAAATGGTTAAAACAGCCAAGGGTCACTGCATTCAAGGTGGAGACGCATTCTTCACAAGGTGGGTGTGAAGAACTCATGTCTCCAGAGCCCTGCTGCCAAACACTTAGTCCTAACAAGGTTAAATGAAACGTCTATAACTGTGGGAAGCACAGCTAGTTTCTAGGAGGGATGGTGGGATGAACTGAAAAGGAAAATAGAATCAGTAATTATTGTGAAAATGTGTACATTGAGATGACCTGCTCAGTCTCTGTCCTTCACCTTAAATACTTATTTTTTTTCATTTAAGCATGGACATATTTTACTTTGTGACATTTGGTTGTAGGCCTTGTTTAACAGCTAAGACATCTCTCCTGCCCATGTTTTAATGGGTAATGTTAGGATATTATGGTTTACTAAATAACTGATTATATATTTTTATTTATGTGTACACATATGTACATATATGTTTATTATATATCACACTTCTTCTAGCTATTTAATCTATAAAATACAGCTCGGAGGGGGAAACGCAGTCATAAACCTGTTGGTATAAAGATAAGCAGTTTATTTAATATCTAATTAAATGTGGTCACCAGAGAAATCACAGCTTATGAAACTTTATCAGAAAAAGATTAATCCATTTCAAGCTCAACCCAAATGTCACAAGAGAACTCATGAATTTAGATAGGAATCCACTTATTATCCAGAGACGTTCCCATATTGACTAAAAGAAACTGGTATTCCTGGCTGTATTTATACATACTTCTATCAAATTCACACATTTTGTGGCAATCCTTGAATAATTACCAAACCAGAATAATATAGTAATGAATGTTTTTCTAATTTTTAAAAAATTCTAAAATATTTCATGACTTTGTGGGCTTGATTCATTCAGGAATCAATCCAAAAATTCAAACATGGCATTTTAATTAAGAAAGAATTCAAAAAAAGTGAATGCTACACAGCTATATGCTGTTAAAAAGGGGGAAAAAAGGGTACTGAGAATGGGGGTTGTAGAAAATTATCCAATCAAGAACTCACAAACTCATGAGCTGTTGGGGTATGCAGACAGACAGAAAGACAGACAATAAGAAAGACAGAAGCAGTCATATCTACTATAATAATGAAAATGGAATCTGGACACATGATTGCTGTGCTGGCTGGATTTCTGTCAAACTGACATGGGCTACAGTCATCTGAGAGGCAGAAACATCAATTAAGAAAATGCCTCCTAAGATCAAGCTGTAGGCAAGCAAGTAGGACATTTTAATTTGTGATTGATAGGGAGGGTTCCATCTATTGTGGATGGTGCTATCCTTGGGCTGGTGGTCCTTGTTTCTATAAGAAAGCAGGCTGAGCAAGCTAAGGGGAGCAAGTCAGTAAGCAGCTATCTATGGCCTCTGCATCAGCTCCTACCTCCAGGTTCCTTCCCTGTTTGAGTTCCTCCCCCAACTTCCATAAGTGATAGCCAATGATGAGGAAATGTAAGCCATATAAACCCTTTCTAGCCAAGCTTGCATTTGGCCAATCACAGCAACAGTAACCCTAACTAGGACAACAACCCAGCATAAAGACCTGACCTTCCAGCCTAAACCTGCAATTGGGTGACTCAGCTGAACCAATGGGAGGCAGCACCATTATAGACAGGCTATTCTCATCCCTTTCCTCATCCTCTTTATGATGATGGAAAGGAATATGGTCTACCTGGAAGCATGGGGACATTGTTTTTTTACTGTGGGAGAATGCTCTTGTATACTTTAAAGATCTGGCTTACTAAAACGCTGATTGGTCAGTAGTCAGGCAGGAAGTATAGGCAGGGCAAAGAGACTAGGAGAATTCTGGGAAGAGGAAAGGCAGTCGTCAGCCAGATGCAGAAAAAGCAAGATAAGAATATTTCACTGAGAAAAGTTATCAAGTCACGCGCATAAACATAAATAAGAATTATAGTTAATTTAAGTTGTAATAGCTAGTTAATAATAAGCCTGAACAATAGGCCAAACTGCTTATAATTAATATAAGCCTCTGTGTGTTTGTGACTGAATGGCTGTGGGACCAGGTGAGACAGAAACTTCTGCCTACAGTTTGCATGTATGGAACAGTGTCTATAAATTAATACGGCTACTCGAAAAAAAATAATAGGGCAGTTATCCCAAAAACTAGAAAGAGAAGTAGTATGTGATCCAGGAATCCAGTACTGGGTATATACAAAAAAGAACTAAAATCAGTTCGTCAAGCAGTATGACCAGCTCTGTACCACTGCCATACAGGACTTGTCAAAGCGGCTGAGTCATGGGAGTAACTGAACAACAACAGATGACCAATGAAACACTGTTTCATGAAGCATTCACATACTCACAGGAATGGTCCCAAAAGGAAAGAGATGACAACATTCATGACAACAGGGAAGAACCCACAGGACACTGTATCAAGTGAAACAAGCCAGACAGAAAGAGACAAGTGTCTCATGGCCTTACTCACGTGTAGGAGATAATAAAAGATGCCATCTCGTGGAAGTCAAGAGTCACAGGGCTCAGGAAGGTTGAAGAGGACATGAGAGAGGACACAAGAGCTGGTGGGTAGGCACCAAATTTCAGCTTGGAATCCATGCTGGTGCTCTAACACAGTGTGGGATGGCTACAGTTAAAACTACTGCACTATTTCCAAACAGTCAGAGGAGAAAGATATAAATAGTCTCACCACGAGAAACTGTAAGCATATACCAAATCCTCTGACTATATTATTGATAATGCATGGATGTGTGAAGCCATCACTGCACCCCATGAACATGTATAACCACAGTGTCTATTACCAAGAAAGAAAAGAGTAGAACAAAGGGAACTCAAGCCCGTGGCAGGACGGCACAATGCAAAACACCACCTCAGATTCAGTGACAGACACTACACTCCTGGTTTTGCCCATCTATTTGGAATTCATCACATGGACCAGCTTCACGTTCTACTAAACGTGTGATAAACAGAGTGACTTCCTAAGGATTTCTGGTATAGGAGAACATTCCTTAAAAGGAAATTTAACTATAAATCAAACAAGTAAAATGAAGTTTGGTGTGTCCAGGTTTTTTTTCCATGAGAAGTAAATTCTATCAACAAATTAATCTTATAATTGAAACAGAGAGCGTGATTATGCTCTTATGTTACTAGAAAAATGATTCATGCACTTGTGGAGAGGCATATTTCTAAATAAAGCATAAAACTATATAATCACATGATAAATTATTGCATAACTTACAAAGTTAATTTTAACACTAATGCAAAACTTATGATGAGCCAATTTTTAAAATTCAGGGACAGCAGAAAACAGAATAGAGAATGAAAATGGAATCACTAGCCAACAGGAAGTACTTCAAAAAATGACTGAAAACCACTGAGAAAAATCACAGCTCAAAGCAGAAAGGAGCTCTTGAAAGAGACAACGTGATTCAACACAACTCCTTCAGAGGAAAATCCGAATGCACACCCTCAACGCTTTTCAAATTCCCTTGAACTTAGAGGACAGACCTACAGACTGAAAGAGCACTCCTTATTTCAAAATTTGTTTAATTACCTTGAGCATTCCTTTTTGTTATTGTTGCTATTGTTGCCGGTGCTTGTTTTTGTCTTTCAAGACAGGGTTTCTCTGTATAGCCCTGGCTGTCCTGGAGCTCACGCTGTAGACCAGACTGGCCTCAAATCATAGATCCACCTGCCTCTGCCTCCTGCATGCTGGGATTAAAGGCGTGCATGCACCAGCACCATCTGGTGAATATTCTAAAATTCTTTAGGTACTTAAGTACAAAGAGCAGGTAACCTGTAAGAAGAAATCATATGAGCAAATTCAAAGAATATTTATCAACAAAGCTAAAGAGGGGCCTATATGTTGAAAGTGATGTGTATGAAAGAGAAGCAGGAAAATGGCTCAGCAGGTGAAAGTGCCTGCTGGGCCAGACTCACGGCCTGAGTTCAGAGCCCTGGAAGCCATATAAAAGTAGGACATGATGGCGTATGTCCACCATCCGATCACGTGCAGCTAGAGGAAAGCAGGTGGGAGACTCTCTCAGAAGCTCATGGGGCAGCTAGTCTGAGGCACAGCACAGCAGCAAGGAAAGATCCTGCCTCAAGGTGAAAGGAAGAGCCAATACCAGAGGATGACCTCTGACCTACACGTGTGTACCTTTGTTATACATGGACCCCTCATGGAGAAACACGTGCAAACACAAACAAATGAAGAGAGAGAGAATGCTACCTGGAATTAAGGCCCTCTCTTACACAACCATTTGTCCTGGGTAGCGGGATTTGAACTGAATATGAAATTTTCTTATTTTCATTATTCAAATTATTTAAATAAGCATGATACCTATTAATAAAAATGAAAAGTAGCTAAACAGAAAACATATTACTAACAAGACAGATAGGCTGAAGATATGGGCCAGTAGCTGAGAACTTGTCTAGTGTGCAAGGCCTTGGGTTAGATATCAAGACACTAACAAGTAACCACATTTACCAATTATTGTTTAAAAACGAACTAGCCTGAAAGGAAGTATTTGCCAGAAACACTGGAAGGAATAGTACTATAGGTAAAAAAGAAAAAAATACACAAAAGTGTTCTAGAAGGAGGCCAGCAGAGCAAGCAGCCCAGGGTCCGGTCTGGATGGAGAAAGCACCTCCTCTGATGAGATGGCATATTAGAACTGCATTCTGATCTTTTAAAAAACAAGTTGGTCTCTCTGTATTTCAACTACAAAAACTCAATACCCGTAACTCTGGGTTAAAATAATTTACTGTTTTCTCTAGAAGATCATGGTAAAAGAATAATGACAAGGAGCTCGCCCCAGGAGCCTACAGTCTATGAGGACAGTCCAGATACTATGCACATAGCAATAAAACACTGATAATAGAGAGATTCCAAAATTCTCATAGTCACAGGGCTTGCCCTAGGTCTGCAAGTGAGGAGAGGGCATTCTTACGTAAGATTTGTCGTCTCCCAAGAATGTCTTACACATTACACAAAGATAGAATGCCTACACTTTTAGTTGAAACTACAAAGGATGCACTAACAAACCCATTAAACTGATAGTCGACTATCCAAAATAAAACTTTATGTCTTTTAGCAAACTAAATTTCAGGTGGATAATATTTTATCTTTTATTTACATTTTTATAACCAATTTTAACTCTTTGTATTTATAGGAATGGTTTATCTAACCCTAGTTTTTATTTAAAAAAAAAGATCAAAAGGAGAAAGAAAATTTTAATTTCTCTACTAAAATAAAAATTAATTAACAAACTAAGACATTGCCTATTATACTATTTAGGTAGTGTTAATTTCTTTTTAATACTTGAGAAACAACTTACAAATATTTCAAAAGAAAAATGGGTAAATGACACGAACAAAAATGCACAAAAATCTGTATGTGCTCAACATCTCCTCATTTCAGAATTAGAAATTAAATGGTTAAGACAATTTCTTGGGAATAAATCATGAAAATATAGACAAAATTCATCTGTAACTCTTTATTAAATAACTTATATTCAAGAGAAAGATTTAGAATACTTAAGTGGTTGCTGAAAACATTAAGCAAATAAATTTTGAACTGAATGAAGCAAATTGTAAGACAAAGCTCCTGAAGTTATCCAACTCTATGATATGCAACCTGTGAATCCCACACATTGACTATTTACAGCTTCTCCAGTGGAACTGATGAAGTGTTTATGACAATGCGGAAGATAAAGGTGATGACTACCATGTATATATCTTTATCTCAATTTAAAAGACATAAGTATAAAAAAATCAGAAAGGCCTATCCCAATATTCTGTATGTATATTTCTCCTAACTATAATACAATTTAATTCATTCATCTTTATGTTCCTAATGTTATGTACGTTTTACAACTATTATTTTCAAAAATTTTTCTTCACTTGGCGCAAAGAGTTAGTTGTTCATAAGCAGAGTTTCTAAGTCCTCTTTCTGACCTGTCCCAGGAACCCGAGACTCTCAGCAAAGTAACAAGATTTCTGTGTAACTAATTCTAACAACACGGGGGACATGGCTACTTCCTTCCTATCACCTTCTCTTGCGGCTTCTAAACACTGCTACTATGCTGTCTTCCTTCCTTCTAGTCCCTTCTCTGCTCACTCAGAGGGTTCTGCTCACACTGACTCCTTCCTGTAGCAAGGGCTCAGCTCTCTGCCTTGTCCACACTTGTGTCTCTCAGGGTGAAGGCGACCTCACTCAGTCTCAGTTGTCAGTCATCAAGCGAACCCCCAAGACCCCAAATCTACGTCTCTGACCCAGAAAGGCCTCCCTTCTTCAACAGCGCCAACACCTGCTGGCGCCAACCGCCTACCTCATCTCACCTCCGCACCCGCACAGCTAAGAGACATTTCAAATTTAGGAAGCTCAAGCCAGTTCTTGTTTTTTCACTCCAATCTGTCGTACGTGCAACCTTTCTCATCTCTGGTGAAAGCATCTTGTTTCTCTTAACAGCTCAGGTCAAAACGGTCCTCGGTTCTTCCTGTCACCACTCAACTCTCAACACCTGGTAAGCTCTCCATCCAAATACTTCTGGGACCCAACCTTCCCTTCTCAACACCCTCAGTACCAGCGTGCGACGTTCTATCTGCTCTTCCTGATCTGACAGCTTGACTGGAATGCCCCACAAGCTCACGTTTTGAACGCTTGCTCCCCAGCAGGTGCCCACATTGAGAGGCTGTGAGGTCTAAGGCCGGGTTCTGGGTGGTGGAAGTCGTCACCTCAGATGAGTTCTTAGATGTTATATAACCTGGCCCTGGCTCCGGTTGCCCTCTCTTACTTCCCAGCCTAATGCCGTGTGAAGGAAGAGCTGCCTCTCACTCCCAGCGCCATGTATGGAGCTGTTCCTGGCATCCTCTCCAACCAGGAACCAAAATAACTCTTTGCTCTCTCAATTTGACTCAGTAAGGAAAAACATACACAAAGCCCAGACAAATATTCTCTCCTTTGTTTCTGCTGGGTACTCAGATACAGAAGTAACTAAAATATGCCTATGTGGGCGCAATAACCTGCAGTCGCGTCTCCTGCTTCTACCTCTGCTCTGCTCTAAACCATTGCAGATGCAACAGCCAGGCTGACCCTTTCCATCCTAGATTGGTTCATGGCATTTCTCCAGGCCAAACCGTTCAATGCTGCCCAAGTTTTCACTCAAGGTAAAGGTGAAGAAGTCCTTCCCGTGCCCTAACAGACCTTTATGCCAGTTCATCTCCAAGCCTTTTCTTCTCCTGTATTCTATTCCAAATTTCTGTTTTCTGGCCATTCCAATGTGAGGAGGTGTTCTCCCGTACAAGCCTGTGCATCAACCATTCATTCCCCGCTGTGTGGCATGCTCCTGCTCCCGGGATCTTCCTAACACACCTCTTTCCACGCTGTGTGCATGCTCCTGCTCCCGGGATCTTCCTAACACACCTCTTTCTTCTTCCACACTTCTCACCTTTTCAATGATTCTACTAAACACCCTTCTTCATTTTTTAAAAGATTAATTTTATTTTTGTGGTGTGTGTGCGTGTGTGTGTCTGTGTGCACACACGTGTGTACAAGCAGATGCCCAGGAGGTCAGAAGAGGGCATGAGATTCCTTGGAGCTGGAGTAACAGAAGGTTGTGAACCATTTGATGTAGGTGTTGGGAACGTAATATAATAAAAAGGTTAAAACAGAAATTTTAAGATAGTAATTAATTCAATTGGTTATCATGAAGCAGAGAAGGCTACTCTGGAAATTCATGCTCAAATGCACTTTCTCTTTATTATTATATAGAAAAGAGTGGAATGATCCTATATGAGATGCTGAACAAAGAGACATAATAAAGACCCATTCAACAGAAGCTAATCATCAGAGGAAGGTAAAGGGACACAGTCAACAATGATAAAATTCTAGGACACAAATGAAGATAAGCATAAGGTTTTTTTAGTTTTTGATTTTTTGGGGGGTGGGGAGTTGTTTGGTTTTTGGTTTTTTGAGACAGGGTTTCTCTGTGTAGCTTTGGAGCCTGACCTGGAACTTGCTTTGTAGACCAGGCAGGCCTCAAACTCAGAGATCCGTCTGCCTCTGCCTCCCAAGTGCCAGGATTAAAGGCGTGCACCACATGAGCCCTAGGAAGGGACAGAGCCATTTACAGCTGGGAAGGCGGCCCTCGTTGGGCCTGTTGGCTAGATGTTTCCCTTTGGCTGTGAGGACCAAAACCAGAATAAGCTTAAGTAGGGGTGACACAGACAAGAAACCGAATGCTCATGGGGGATTCAGGGCCCTACATTGCTTTGAGAGTGCCAAGGACCGTGGGAGGGGAGGAAGCTGATCTCCATTTGTTGTCAGGCTTATATGGACAAAGAACAGAATGTGTACACCTTTTTGTTTTCTACTGTGTGTCTGCGTGTTACACAGACAAGGGCCAGCCTTTTACTGTGTTTCACAGTCATGCTAGAAGCTATGACACACGAACTCTGCATGTGGCAATGTCTCTGAAGGAGCAATCTGTGAGGCAACAGGTAAATATGTGAACTGGGCTTGCCAAATCCAGAGCACTGCATCCCCATGGGTAACTGAAATGTGAATCATGGCAGGCAGGGCTGATAAAGTGCAGAACCGCACAAAGAGGAAAAGAGTTGGGGGCTTTCTTAGAGGCACAGGGGTTGTACTAACTGTGTTCTGGAAGGTCACAGTCCGTTAAAACTTCATTCATGCAGCAGAGGACAGGGAAGCATGGGCTCACCCTTCCTACCCCACACACTCTTACCCTCCTCATCCTACATCCTCTCAGTCCAACTCTCATCCTGTGGCTAGAAAACAAACCACCTCCAAGAACACACACTAACTCACACACCCACAAACATACACACACAGAGAAACACACACAGACACACAGAAACACACACATTCAACACTCACACATTCACAAACATACACAGAGAAACACACACACTCATACACACAGAAACACACACACTCAACACTCACACACCCACAAACATACACACAAAGAGAAACACACATACTCATACACACACTCATACGCACAAATACAAACACACACACATTTACACACACACAAACACTCCACACACAGTAGGGGGAAGCTCCTGTTGTGAAGACCACATGGAAAAGGAGGGGCAGGGGAAGGAGGTAAAGAGGGAGAAACAGGGAAGACAAAGGACAAAACATCTCTTCAGAGCCACTGCCTGCTTAGCATTTGCTTTTGAGGCCAGAACACAGCTCTAAGACTCGTTTTATAGGTGCTGTGTTTACATCAGTAAATATGGCTCCCTACCTCCTCAAAACAGCAGCAATAAATTATACATCAGGGAGTTTCTAGATCCTCTTCCCATAAAAACCAGTAAGAACTTCCCACAAAGACAAACTAGAGAGGCTCGCATGGGGAAGTAGTACCGACTGGAGAAGAGTGCATTTCGACTCACACTTTTAAGCTAATGAGTTAATTTAGGAAGAAACTAATGAGCACAAACGATGAGTCGGGCACAGCTGACGGAGCAAAAGGTCAAGACAAAAGCCCTGCCTTTATAGATCTTCTACCCCAGTGTATTCAGAGCTTTCCCCCAGATTCGGGCTGTCAATCTGAGGTTGGGTGCATCAGGAGGTAGAATTAAAGTCAATAAAGCTATTTGTAATTATAACACATCATTACTTCCAGGATTTTCCCTGAATGCAGCCTGCAGGCCAATCACTGTTCTAGATGTTGGATCAAATATAAATCCACCCACATTGTACAGTAGCTGTTGACAGGGTTTATCATGACTCCCTGTTACAAGGTCACCACCGGCTCTACCAGCCAAATCCTTGACTCTCAAATCTGGACGGTATCTGCAGAAAGAAGGGTCCAAGACAACAGCGCTCCTGAAGGCACACCTGTCCTGAAACCTGACTTTAGGGCAAGACAGAACTGTGTAGGGTGGAGAGATAGTCGAGAGGTTGCAGGTCATGCGTGCAGCTATGGAAGTGGACTGGAAATAGCACCAGAGAGACTCTTTTCGTGTTCTATAAAGGTATTGCTAATGCTGGGTAATCACATGGAGATAAGTGATTCTGCTGCTCAGCCCAATTAAACATGCTATTTAATATGCTGTGCCTCCAATAGCTCTGATCAATGAGTCATTCTAAGTACTCACTGCCTGAACACTTTAACTTTTCCTCCACCCAAATCTTGTTGATTCTGTATTTCATTTAGCTGGAAATAAAGCTCAATGATACAACAGTTCACAAGGAAAAACATAAAACAGACAAAGAAAAAGCAAATATGATCCCAGACTTGGGAATATTCCCCCCAGGAGGCCAGGGGGCTTACCACTGAACAAGGGAGAATCACGTCACTGGGGCTTTGTTAAATTAACCCAAGGAAATCTCAGAAGTCATCAAGATTTTGGTTATTAAACACACACAAAAAATACTTTTTCCGAATCCTCTCTTCCTCCCCACTCTTTTCCTCCCCGCCTCTGGGAGACTCAGCCACACACGCACAAAAAATACTTTTTCCGAATCCTCTCTTCCTCCCCACTCTTTTCCTCCCCGCCTCTGCGAGACTCAGCCACACACCGTCTTGCTTTCCTACTCTGATTTCTATCACTGACACAGCTAACATCTGTCAGGGATTACTGTGTTGTCTTCCCTTGTCACACTGCTTCACTAACCACCCCTACACCTTGCATACACAGACACACACACACACAGACACACACACACACAATCTCTGCCACAGACTATTGCCATTTTCTCAGTTCTCGCAGGTACAAACTGAGTATATCTGTCCACAGTCACTTAACTAACAGGCTGCAGACTCGGAATTTGAACCGAGTTCTTGCTTGTCGCCAATCCACGGCCGTCCTGTGTCTTACACAGCTGCACAGGACTGCACACGGTGCTTTCTGACCAAAGAGGGCTGAAGTAAACATAGTGAGGCCTCTTACAGGACTATACGGCGACACCAAACGCAGAGGCCACGGACTCCTGATTGATTACCCCCACATCTGGAATCATCACACACATAAGGAAGGCTGTGGTTTCAGAGAAGCCAGACTTGCAGTCCTTCCAGATGTTTTCTAGGGGAGGGGAATTTACAAGAAGGGAGAAGAGAGACTGGAGAAACAAAGCAGGCTTGCTAATAACCTCCTGCTGGGGCCTATCCTCCTGCCTCTACCCTCAGAAGTGGTTTCCCACCTTTAGGCTACAAAACTTAGCTTTCTAATATCAATCTGAAAGATCCCCCGGAGGCAAGAGAACAGGAAGTGCACCTTCATACAGGGGGCCTATTTTAATAGGCATTTTTCAATCAAGGATTATAGAAACCGGAGTCATTTTTAGTTTAGTATCTTACCTTTTAGGATGTGCTGGCTAAACATAAAAGGGCTAAAAAGCAGAAGTATTTCCATGTGCTAACCTCCATGGTGACCTTCAGAATTTCTGACCCAGATGGAACAAGAAATGCAAGTGCTTTCATGATGCGTGTGAGTTGAGTGTTTGACTCTAACATCTGATCCTCTGGAGGACAAGGAAGAGCCTGATGTTCTCAGAGGGCAGGAGGCTGTGCATGTCCACACGCATGGTGTGAGTATTCTCAGAGGGTGGAGGCTGTGCATGTCCTCATGCATGGTGTGAATATTCTCAGAGGGTGGAGGCTGTGCATGTCCGCATGCATCGTGTGAATATTCTCAGAGAGTGGAGGCTGTGCATGTCCACACGCATCGTGTGAATATTCTCAGAGGATGGAGGCTGTGCATGTCCACACGCATTGTGTGAATATTCTCAGAGGGTGGAGGTTGTGTATGCCCACATGCGTGGTGTGAACATTCTCAGAGGGTGGAGGCTGGCACGTGCACATTCATGATGTGAATATTCTCAGAGGGTGGAGGCTGTGCATGTGCACATTCATGGTGTGAACATTCTCAGAGGGTGGAGGCTGTGCATGTGCACATTCATGGTGTGAATATTCTCAGAGGGTGGAGGCTGTGCATGTGCACAAGCATGGTGTGAATATTCTCAGAGGGTGGAGGCTGTGCATGTCCACACGCATGGTGTGAATATTCTCAGAGGGTGGAGGCTGTGCATGTGCACAAGCATGGTGTGAATATTCTCAGAGGGTGGAGGCTGTGCATGTGCACATTCATGGTGTGAATATTCTCAGAGGGTGGAGGCTGTGCATGTGCACAAGCATGGTGTGAATATTCTCAGAGGGTAGAGGCTATGCATGTGCACAAGCATGGTGTGAATATTCCCAGAGGGTGGAGGCTGTGCATGTGCACAAGCATGGTGTGAATATTCTCAGAGGGTAGAGGCTATGCATGTGCACAAGCATGGTGTGAATATTCCCAGAGGGTGGAGGCTGTGCATGTGCACAAGCATGGCGTGAATATTCTCAGAGGGTGGAGGCTGTGCATGTGCACAAGCATGGTGTGAATATTCTCAGAGGGTGGAGGCTGTGCATGTGCACAAGCATGGTGTGAATATTCTCAGAGGGTGGAGGCTGTGCATGTGCACAAGCATGGTGTGAATATTCTCAGAGGGTGGAGGCTGTGCATGTGCACAAGCATGGTGTGAATATTCTCAGAGGGTAGAGGCTGAACATGTGCACTTGTGTGGTGTGAATATTTTCAGAGGGTGGAGGCTGTGCATGTGCACATGCATTATGTCAATAAACTCAAGAGGGTGGAGGCTATGCATGCACATCTCCATGGTGTGAACATTCTCAGAGGGTGGAGGCTGTGCATGTGCACATGCATTATGTCAATAAACTCAAGAGGGTGGAGGCTATGCATGCACATCTCCATGGTGTGAATATTCTCAGAGGGTGGAGGCTGTGCATGTGCACATGCATTATGTCAATAAACTCAAGAGGGTGGAGGCTATGCATGCACATCTCCATGGTGTGAACGTTCTCAGAGGGTGGAGGCTGTGCATGTGCACATGCATTATGTCAATAAACTCAAGAGGGTGGAGGCTATGCATGCACATCTCCATGGTGTGAATATTCTCAGAGGGTGGAGGCTGCACATGTGCACACTCATGAGGTAGATATCCTCAGTGGGTGGACCTGTGTGTGTGCATCTCCATGGTATGGATGTTCTCAGAGGGAGGAGACTGTGCACAAGCATGGTGTGGATGTTCTCAGAGGGAGGAGACTGTGCACAAGCATGGTGTGGATGTTCTCAGAGGGAGGAGACTGTGCACAAGCATGGTGTGGATGTTCTCAGAGGGAGGAGACTGTGCACAAGCATGGTGTGGATGTTCTCAGAGGGAGGAGACTGTGCACAAGCATGGTGTGGATGTTCTCAGAGGGAGGAGGCTGTGCACAAGCATGGTGTGGATGTTCTCAGAGGGAGGAGACTGTGCACAAGCATGGTATGGATGTTCTCAGAGGGAGGAGACTGTGCACAAGCATGGTATGGATGTTCTCAGAGGGAGGGGAGTGTGCACAAGCATGGTGTGGATGTTCTCAGAGGGAGGGGAGTGTGCACAAGCATGGTGTGGATGTTCTCAGAGGGAGGAGACTGTGCACAAGCATGGTGTGGATGTTCTCAGAGGGAGGAGGCTGTGCACAAGCATGGTGTGGATGTTCTCAGAGGGAGGAGGCTGTGCACAAGCATGGTATGGATGTTCTCAGAGGGAGGAGACTGTGCACAAGCATGGTGTGGATGTTCTCAGAGGGAGGAGACTGTGCACAAGCATGGTGTGGATGTTCTCAGAGGGAGGAGACTGTGCACAAGCATGGTGTGGATGTTCTCAGAGGGAGGAGGCTGTGCACAAGCATGGTGTGGATGTTCTCAGAGGGAGGAGGCTGTGCACAAGCATGGTGTGGATGTTCTCAGAGGGAGGAGACTGTGCACAAGCATGGTGTGGATGTTCTCAGAGGGTAGAGTCTGTGCATACAAACGTTGTGGACAGGAGGAAGTACAGAGAGTTAAACCTGGTGCTAAGCCACTCTGTCCCAAAGGACCTGCCTCCCCTTGTCATGGGAAATGGAGAGTGGAGGTGAGAAGGATGGGAAGGAGGAGATTACAACAGATAGCAAAACCGAGTCTCCTGGCTCCACAGAGCCCCCTCATTTCTTCAAGGAGTAATCTGACAGCATACTTTGATTTGAAAACATTATACATCTCAATTGTAATTAAGAAATTCCGACTGGCGTGAATATGTAATATACACTCTGTTTTCGCACATGCCTTTTCTCCCGACAGGCTGGTGCCGACTTTAATTTGGAAGAAATCCATTTTCATACAAAGGTAACCAAGAGTGACAGGAAATAGGAAGCCTACATCATTTATCTTCTGTGAACTTGGAACAAAATCAGTTAATTGCTTTTCTGGGAAGCTATTTTGTAGAATCATGGCATTTCGTTTTTCTACTCACACTTGTGACATAAATGGTGATTTTTTTTTTTTAAGAAAACGCTGGTCATGAAAATGCTATGTTTAATCAATATATCTTAAACTATTTCAGTGCACATTTTAACAAAGCAAATCTAATCACCCAAACAGTTACTCTACACTTGTGGATGAAGTATCAATCACAACTAAAGCTCCTAACACAGTTCATTAACTGACAGTCAAATTTAGAGATCTCTTTCCAGGTCAACAAAGCTATGTGTGATAGGGTTCGCTTCGCCCCTTGGACTTTAAATACGTTCCCATGCCAGCTGTCAGGGGTCTGTGCAGTAGCATATTCAAATCACTGCCGTGAGCAATGAGATGCATAGGCTGTGGAACACCTCTGCAGATACTGCAAACTTCCCAAAAAGCTGACTGTCGTCTATGAGGACACCTTGGCAAGCGGGGGCCTGCATTAATATGCTTCCTTTCGATTCTTCAACCAGCAAGTAAAAATAGTATGCTTTTCCATGGCTCTGTCATGTATGTGCCTACCCCATACAACCCAGAATATAAATAGGTACTAAATTCGGGTCTGATATGAAGTACTTTTCCAAATAAAAGGTTATTATTTTAATAACGATTTCACATTACCCCATGAGTCGTAGACTGGAAGATCGTTAAACTAGGCACACTTGAGTTTCAGTGTCCTCAATGCCCAGGAAGGGTCTTAGAGATGTATTTACATAGATGTATGATTTATAAAACTTGCAAATCCCGCAAAAACTGTATCTGCACCTCTACGTTAACAATCCTCAAAGGCTCCACCTGCAATAATGTTAAGAGCGTGCGTGTGTGTGTGTGTGTAACAAAAATAACTCACTTCAATTGGAAAATATTTGCCATGACCTGTCTTATGATGTTCTAGAATGCATGTTTCAGCCATTTGTTAAGTCCCCTGCCTCTCACCTAACAACAGATACCTTTCCAAGTGGCACTCTAGGGGAGTCTCACTTAATGAGGGGTGGCGTCGAGAATAGGAGACTCAGCTCTAACAACAAAAATATGTTTTTCATTAAACCCAAAACTGAACTGGGATAAACCAGCTAAGAGGCAGGTGTATCGGCTAAGGAATCCTCCTGAGGCCTTTAACTTCCATATCAAACTGCACTAGATTTTTCTACACTAATTACCCATTATTGGAGAGTAAAGAATTATAACAAATAACCTTCTGTGGCAGCAGACAGAATGAAGCCATTGTAAAGGAAAGAGCACAGGCTTGATGGAATATAAAAACAGGCAAAAGAGATTCCAAATTTCTCCATTTTTAAACAAATAACAAGATTGTTCCACTACAAGGATGGTGTAGATGAGAGAATGTTCTTGGGACTAGAAGACTGATTTTAAAATTAGTTGGGACTGTGAACTACATTGCAAATTAAAAGGCTAAGTACTAGAGATGGATTTATTCAATTCATAAAGATAGATATCCTGAAAGCAGAGATCACACTGTAGATTTCTATTATCTCAAGTCACATTGCACCAAGGCATCAATGTGACTTTGTTAGGAGGAAGGTACTTACACAATGCCTAACATCTATTTGCATGCATATTGCATGCATGTGAGTACATGTGTATACACACACACACACACAAACACACACAAACACACAAACACACACACACACTTCCAGTTATCTCCTTATCAATGCATGCCTGGCCTCTTTGACACTCTCAGGATAGAATGTGGGGAGGCAACAGACTCAATTCTCAGTTGAGACACAGTTCTCAATGCTGTGTATAGGAGCAACGGAACAGTTTCTATGTATCACTCTGATTTCTCACATTAGGCCTCCTTCTTTCGGGCATGACCTTGTAATTATCAAACTCGTACAATACATCGTTGTCCCCACTCTGGGATCCTCAGAGGGCATCATGTTGATGTCCAGAGTACTGGTAATTCACCAATCGCCTTCTTAATACCATGCAGGTGTCTGCACAAGGCTACACTGGGTTACCCAGAACTAACGACCTCACTGGATTCTAAATGAGTAAACAGTTACCTAAGAAACCAAAGATGATGCAGTAGGAAAACATAATTTCAGCAACTAGTCAGCTAAAAGGAAAGTTGTAAATGGAACCCTGCTGGCTTATGTTGGTCACCACTGTTCAAGGATGGGCTAAACTTTCTTTGCCAACAAAGATCATTGGATGACAAGTACAGAAGCAAAGAGCCTGAGGAATTCAGTTCAATACTGAGATATCCATGTGTTTCCTACCAACAAAGGCCTAGGGAACAGGTGCAGTTATTTTAAAGTTTGATCCATGTCAGGCAGCCCAACTACCTGTAATTCCGGGTCCCAGGCATCCTACATCTCTGATCTTCATGGGTACCTGCATTCACATGCATATACCCACACACAGATACACACATAATTTTAAAAAAAAAATAATTATTTTTTTAGACGCCTGGAGGAATTACAGTTTGCTTTCATTGTTTCTAATGAATCCTGCTTCCTAATTGCTAGAATACATCATAAACGTGCAATCAAAAGAAGCTACTGGTGCACGTCACCACATATCCTAATTAAAACCTTAGTAAACACCTCCTGGAGTGCAAAAGACTGTCTCTCTCTGAGTGACAATCTCTGGGTAACAAGGTTATCTCCCAAGTGGCCCATGGGGAGTTCCAAGAGAAACGCTATGCTCAGTCTTGTCAAAAACACAACAGGAAATGCCAAATCCTTTGTTTCTTTTGGATAATAAATTGGATTAAGATGTAAAGAACACTCCGGTCACATCATCACTCCATCTTTAAAGAAGAACATGTCAAAGGGAAAAACGGCTTTGCAGTTCCTAAGGACACTGCTAAAGGCAGACGGCCTCACCTCCTGTGCTACTTTGCAGGGAGCAAACAGAAGCAAAGGCACGCAGTCATAACTCCTCTTCGCGTGCTCCTGACAACTATCATCAATCTGGAATACGGCATGTCACGTGCTAAAAGATTGCTTTCCATCCAGATTCACTAGTGGTTCAAGCAGCCAGTCACTGCCTTTCCTACAACCTGTCCAGAGCCAGGCTTGTGTAGAATTCTCAGACTCAATGCATCGACTCCACACATTATGTAATGCAATGAACAGGGTCAAAATGTAAACCAGGAAGAATATGAACTGAAATACTTTATCCATCCGGAGAATGTGCTCACATAGCCGAATATTTTTATATCACAAGAAAAGTCCACGTAAGAATTCTGTTTAACGAATATGAGTGAATCTAAATCACAAGTCTTCTAAAGGAGTGGATATCTAATATACTGGAATATCAACTAGACCCACTATTGATTTAATACTTTACAAATTCTTATAAGACTTCCTTTAAGAAGTTTATCATAAAACTTTTCAAAATTGATAAAAAAATGTTAAGAGTTCTGAGCTATTTTACAGGGAAAAAAAAAACTTAGCTCCTTGAAAGCTGAATTACAGCCTTTGAAGTGGTTTATATTGCTGTTACATATCTTAGTCAATCCCATCTCGTTCATGAAACTCTATGAACTCAACTGAAGGAGGCATTCCTTCCCTAAGTAATTCCTACACATGCACAAACACATACATATATATGTACATATAGTTTCAGTACTTAAGATAATCCTATTATGATGAATTTGAGAATTTTAACAGCTATAACTTTGGTCTGAGGGCTACAAAGCTTATCACATCAACGGAGAGGTGAGAGGGCAGAAACACAAAAACTGCATTTTCATGTCATGCTGCTAATTTGTTGCATGCAACTGACAATGAGAACAGACTCACCTCTCCTTGCTTGGGGATGCTGAACTTAGCAAGCTTGGCTTTGGCTCTGGCTGACTCGGGTTTGTTGCCTGGGACCCCTCTGTAGGATGTGCAGTGCACACCAGTTTCTGTGGATGACTTAAGCTTGGGAGACTCATCAGGAGCCTGGTCTTGGCCGTCCATGGGCCGCACATACGCTGTTGGTTTCTGCTGGACCAGGCTGGGTTTTGAAGCCAAGGATGGAGGAAAGTTCTGAACACAGTGTCCACTGCTGCTGTGCTTGGCCGCCATGGCAGGGGGCCTCTCCTGGGTCTGAAGGCCCGCCTCCACATTGCATACTTGCTTGGCCCTTGTCTGCTGTCTGCCGACACCATCACCAAGCAAGGTCCTGAGAGAGCCCTGTTGTGCTGAGTTGGAAGAAGAAGGCAGTGAGGGTGAGGATGAGGGACTCCACGCACACTGTGGTTCTTTGAGATCTGCGCAAAGCAACTGCCTTATGCCCCTCCTTACCTGCTCTCTGTTGGCCGTCAGACGATGAGTGCCCAGTCTTCTGCCAGCCCATGGTGCCCCTCTTACTCTGCTGCACAGAGACGGCTGCAGGTGTGGAAGACGCAGTGCTACACACAGATGAGGACTGGGGCTGGGCTCTTGACTCAGCTGCAAAATGCTCATCTACCTTGTTCACGGGAGTCTGGGGAACACCCGGCTTGGGGACACCGACGAGATGGCTCTGGTTGGATCTGTCGGTTAAAAAGTCTTTCATTTCGTCATAATTTCCTAATGTATTCTGGATCCGGTTGGAGAGTTCATCCCCCTTGTTAGTCTGGAGAAATAAAAACAAATCCATGATACTATAGAGTCAAGACATAGGTGCCAGTGAAGTAACATGCCCAAAACAGATAGATTCAGAATGAGAGCTGAGGGAGGAAATCCAAGTTTTTTTGGACTCTGAAGATAGCTATAAGCCTCCATTATTCAAGAGCTGGAAACTAGTAATAGATAGCCTTGGGCATATTAAAAAACAAGAAAGCTGTCCTTGGTATATCGCGCCATAACCAAAATATGTTATTTTATATGTATGTAATGTAGAAATTAGAAAATTTACTCTTATAACTTCACAAAATGGTCTATATTGTCTTTCTTGGATTAGATTATGGTTGTTTTGCAGAAACACTAAAAGCTTTTTTTGAAAATTTAGATTTGGCTCAGTATAGGTTTGCTTCCAAATTCTAAATAAGTAATTATTCTTGCCAGGAAACACAGTGTGTCAAGCTAGAGGAACTTGGGTAAACTGAGAAGTAATATAAGATCAAATATGCAAAATTCTCCCACCCTAAACTGTCTGCATTGCATGCATCCTGAAATGTCTGTGAACCTTGGAAGACACTCCATTTTGGAAAAAAGGTGAACTCTGTGAGTACAGCAATCGTGTCTCAGTAGCTGGACTTCGGGTAAAACGAGAAGGGATTTTGCAACATCTTTTTTTAAAAAATTATATAAAGTGTGTCTGTGTGGGAGGGAGGGAAGGAGGGAGAAAGGGAGGGAGGGAGGGAGGGAGGGAGGGAGGGAGGGAGGGACGAAGGGAGGGAGGGACGAAGGGACGAAGGGAGGGAGGGACGAAGGGACGAAGGGAGGGAGGGAAGGAGGGAAGGAGGGAAGGGACAACTTGTAAGATTCAGTTTTCTCCCTCCTCCATCTGGGCCCTAGGGATAAAACTCAGGTCTTCAGGCTTGGTAGCTGCCACCTCCCCTCACTGCACAGTCCTGAAAAACCCCAATTTCATTAGCCCTAACAGGTGCCTTGATCCTTGCATGGACCACAGATATCAACTATCTAACCTAAACCCTTTTAAATAGTTTTTAAGAGCTCAGAAAACGTAACAGATGGCATTAATCTTAAAACCAAAGAGATGAAGTCTGAATTATTGATAAAAATCCTAATAAGTGAGTCTTAGTGTCACACTTCACCGATGAAGTAAAGGAGCCCACGGAGCCTTGCAAGCTAAATATCATTATTTAGGGGTGGGGCTATCTTCCCTGGCTAAACAGACCAAACACTAACTGGAGTTTCTTGTCGACTCCTTCACAGGACATTCCTGGCAGCTACAGGGGAGGTGAACAGCTGAAAACCATCTACCTTGTAGGGTTCACTGAAGAGAGAGTAACTGGAATTAAAGCCGCCACTGTCCTGCTGCGCTTCCTGGCTTCTTCTTTCTCGTTCTTTCCTCCGTAATGCACTCCTATCTGGTTCATAGACGCTGCACCAGGAGAAAGGAAAGAGAACAACCCCCAAATTAAAGAGCCAAGCCCAAAGTCACAGACACCCGGTTAAAGGACAAATGGCAATGACCACAGGAACACAGATGAGCTTAAAGTCTGGCTCGGAAGGCCAACTGAACTCCATGCCTGAGAGTCACATTCTCCCAGAGGAAAAATCCGCAGGACAAGTTCCAACCAGACTTAGACTCCTCTGCCTGGTAGTGCAAGAAAGGAACTATGTAAGCAACTCTGACAGCAGACTGAGCACCTTGCTCGGGCCCGCGGTAATTACTTGGATGTGTAAATAGAAATTATGAGCCTACTTCCTCTCATGACACTGCCTCTGAGTGTTATATGGGAATGCGCCTGGCTGGGATTGTGTGTGTGTGTGGCATGTCTGTGTTTCTGCAGTGATTCTATCATTAACTAGCTCCCCAAAGAGCTGTTAAAACCCATGCTGCAGTGGGTTTCACAGTTACGAGCCTTCTCCTGATCTCTGCTAATCAGTCAAGTCGGCAAACGACAACGGAATCAATTCTTCCTTTTGATATATCTGACACTATCACGCCTCCCAACTGTAAGAAAAGAAAATGCGCTAGGAGAAAGGGGTACAGGCGGCAAAGGAAGGATGGAAAACTGAATTATATCACTATCATCATGAACTAAGCCTTTTGGCCGAAGACAATGAATCATCTATTTGCCAAAATACAATCACGGAATGGCCAGACACCAAACCATTGGAAGTACGAAGAGGGAAGTAAAGTGTGCCATTCCCCTCCTAAGGAGAAAATAAAGGGGCTAATACAACTAGTGATGAGAAAGTGTTCTCTTCCTAATGAAAGGAAACACACTGGCCTCCGGGCCTAGTGTAAGCGTGCGGCGATCAGGGAAACACGCATCCCCAAGAATGCCCTCATTTCCCAGCAGAAGTAAAGAACGAGAGTGACCCAGTCATCATGTGGTCTAGGGAGCAGAGAGGTGAGCTGGGAGCCAAGACACCTACCCACTAATTAAAATTCTCCATGGTCCAGAGAGGAGATTTTTAAAAAGCCACCCCACCTCTTTACCCCTCAGTGTCTCCATTATGAGGCAGGGATTTCTTAGGGCATTGCTGTACGGTCAATGATGGTAGTTGAGAAGAAAGTGTTGAGACATTTAGGAGTCTTGAAATCCGGAGTACGGCTATTAACATATGGTTAAAAATAAAAGGATCTGTGGGTTCAAAAGAACTTTGTGAAAATAGTAATATTTTAAAAGTTAAATAGTTAAAAACACGGTGATAAAAAAAAAAGTACTCCTCATGCCAGTTCAGTCCATGTGGCCAGGACATATTTAAAGTCACTGTCCGTGAGGTGACACTACACTTGCTTGTGGCAAGGCTACTCTTGCCCCTGAGGCATTTAATTTAAATTTAAAATTAGGGGATGCTAAAATATCCGAGCAAGGAGGTCATTAGCATTTTAATTCATCCTCTTAGTACATTACCCAAAGTTATTAAGCTTGAGAGCCCAACCAGTGTCCTTGCATAAAAAAATCCTCTACCAATAGAGAGGCTCGGCCTTCCAATGTCACAGCCATCTTCTGAGCATGGCTGAGGTGATGGCAACCAACCCAATAGGGACCCTCTACACACTCATTCACAGAACCTGGCTTCCAAGCCAAGGGAGCCGCTGTTACTGGTAGCTGCTGGCCAGATGAACCCCCCGACTTCTATAAACAACCCCATGGGTTTTACACAATGACAAGATGGAAGACACACGATGTATGATAGAATCATGAAGTGGACTTTAAACAACAGGGGACTATTATCAACTTCTATCTTTAGAATGACGTCGACTGGCATTTACAAATAAAGAAAGGAAGGAAAAAAGGAATGGAGGGAGGGAGGGAGGGAGGGAGGGAGGGAGGGAGGGAGGGAGGGAGAGAGGGAGAGAGGGAGAGAGGGAAGGAGGGAGGAGAGCGGGCCTTGCATTACATGCATCAGAACTTCCCTTCTCTGCAGCACATACAACACTGACAGTATGAAAGTAGCACCTGGGTGCGCTACCCGTCAGACAGACACGTCTACACACGTCATGCAGGCCACCCTTAGCCAGGCCAACTAAACACAGGACTGGGGGGGGATGTATGGAGTGCCTTATGGAGGATGAACAGGCAGGTGGTCGTTCATGACAGTGGTTGGGCTTCTGAAGAGGCCCCCACACCCAAAGTTATACCTCCTGCATCTGCTGGCTGATGACTGAAATTCCAGAACTAGGGAATCATTCCTCTGGCTTAAGATGTCTTCACCCCTGTAAAAAATACAAACACCACAAGAAGAGAAAACACTTTAAACCTGAAGAGCCTGCATTTAGTATCTGTGTATGGACAGGCCTGAGAAGCATTTCCCTCAAAGGCCTAAGGGAAGCACCAAACAGAAGGTGCAAGAAAAAAAAAAGGTTATGAGCAGAGAAAAAGTTAAATGTCTAAGATCAAAGGGTGGACACCAAAGTCAGATCAGTGGCTATCAGACCCAGTGTATTTCCGGGGTTTTAGAATAAGAGTCAGATCAGAATTTAGGAAATTTGGAGAAGAGTGAGCTCTTCCTGCTTAAATAAACCCCTCACTCCCAGCCTCTTTGGATTTGAAGAGACAAAACAAAACCATTTTAAAATGCAGCCCACGGCTAGACAAAAGTTTCCTACGTGCTTCTGCCTGGATGACCGGACTATGGCTTCTGGCAGAAAAAACCGAACACCCTTAGGACATCAAAAGGTCGATGCTATGCATCCAGGCCATTAGGTGACACCACATGGCCCAGCGCAGGATCACTCTCTTGTCGTCAGAGGAGAGGAAAGGAAGCACAGAAAGAAGCCCTGCTTCCCAGTGCCATTTCTTTGGTCTGTGCTTCATGGAGCTCTGTAGCCTCCACCGAGCAGAGGCTTTTTCAAAGGCGACACACCCATCCGCCTAGTTAAGAACCACAGTCCTCCTGTGCTATGACAGGCCTGAGGAGCGAAAATATCACCTGCTTACAGCAAATGACACTCTAAGAGAAAGGCGGGACTTCGCAATTTCCATCTCTCCCTGGATGTCTTTACCTTCACCTTTCCACCAATGCTCACACAGGCAGCAGCTGCTTGACTAGTCCACCTCTGCAGTAATTACAGGAAGAACCCGTGCAGGCGCGCAGGCGTGCAGCAGCCAGCACAGGGCCTTTCTCTTCATTTCTCACCATGAAAGAGCGGCTCCCACCCCTCACTCCCATGCCTCTGGAGCAATGTGAAGCTTATGCCATCTGCTTTAGTAGCAAAGAAGCCATTTCCCTCCAGGTGCAAAGTTGGGTCAGCTTCCTGGGGATGAGGGACCAGTTTTAGATAATCCTCGTTCCTGGCAGGCTGGTGTACCTGTTAAAGTTAGTAAATGCCACGCTGTTTCTTCCCGGCTAACAGATGGTAGAATCTCTATCAACTGTTAAGTTTTTCCTTGTTTCCATAAAAATTACAAGAGTCATATTCCTCAAATGTATATCACCAAATGCATTTATTTATTTTGCACAGAAGTGTGGTAGTCAACTGCCATAATGTTATTTATTATTTATTACAAATGCATAGCAAACCCAGAAAAATGAATCTTTGAAATCAACTCCTTCTAAAAGACTTATTTTTAGGTTTTATAAAAATAAAAACAATAATAAAATATTTCTGATTATTCTTCATTTACTTGATTTTAATCTTTTAAGCCAAGTCCCATGGAGAACTGGCCAAAGCCAGTCACGGTACATAAGAGGAAACATCCAGACAAGAAAGCATCATCATCTCCAAAACTCATCTATTCCTAACTGCAAGGCAAGGACATGAACTAAACAACAATGTTTGTGAACCTAGCGGCTTCTTCCTTTTGCTGAGGAAAACAATCAACCACCCACCCATATGCCCATTAAGTGTCCTTACAATATCGGTTAGACACGGATAGAAAGGGTTGATATTATTACTAGACTAATGTTTCAAAATGAAGACCTCTCCATCATGGTCACACATGTCCATAACCCCAATCCCTGGAAGGTGGGAACAAGAGGATGTGAGACCTATCTCAAATAAACCAAAACAAAGCAGGGAACTTAGGATAAGAGTTAGACATCAAAAATATGGGGGGTTTTGTAGTTTTTTATATTGATTTTATTGAGCTTGACATTTTTCTCTGCTCCCCTCCTTGCCTCTCCCTTCCCTTTCAATCTTCTCGCATGGTCCCCATGCTCCCAATTTACTCAGGAGATCTTGTCTTTTTCTACTTCCCATGTAGATTAGATGCATGTAAGTCTCTCTTAGTGTCCTCGTTGTTGTCTAGGTTCTCTGGGACTGTGATTTGCAGGTTGGTTTTCTATGTTTAAAACCACCTATGAGTGAGTACATATGATAACTGTCTTTCTGGGTCTGGGTTACCTCACTCAATATGATGTTTTCTAGCTCCATCCATTTGCCTGCAAATATCAAGATGTTGTTATTTCAGAATATATGTTTTAAAAGGACATCATGCAAGAGAGACAAGTGTTTTGGACTCCCAAAATATTTTATTCCTCTCTCCCAAGAGATGAGGAGCTGCCCACAAACCAAGAGATAGCTGAGCTATCTAAAGCCCAGGTCCATAAAAGATGAGGATGAATGAACAACAAACACAGGCCTCACAGAAGCAAACAGGACAGATGAAACCAAGAGGAGCTATTTCCCATGCAAAAAGAACAATGAAGAAAAGTATGGTAGCAGTTATAATTTCTTAACAGTTTCCAAGCAACAGAAAATTATCTTTTCCTAACACACACACACACACACACACACGTTACCACACAACCTAGAACTACAGCACAGACAAACAACAAAATTACAGACTGTAAACAGTGCTAACTAGGCTGATGGCATCGTCAATGTCGTCAGAACACTGCCCACTCATTAGCCTACCCCAGTCTCTCTACGCTGCCCTCCATGGAAGAAAGGGTGCTGATGAGTACAGCCAACAACGCCAGCTGAGCCCAGCGCTTGACCTAGAGGACTCAGCTGGCCAGGAAGAGCTGTCTCCTCCCTGGTGTACTCACTCATGTGCAGCCCACCCACATAGGAATGCTCATTCCAAATAAACTGTCATTTCCCATGGAGGAGGCTTGTCAGCAAAGGGTGTATGGAGCCAACTTCAGCCCTTGACTGGAATCATGTTTTACTCTTTATACGAAAATCGTCCTAACTTCTGGTAAGTCTCCAGAGTGGGGGTTCTGCATTCATCATTTTCTGTTGTTATAACAACATACCTGAGGCCATGTACCTTATGAAGAAATGAGGTTCATTTAGTTTGGGAGGCTGAAAGTCCAAGGTCAAGGGGCCGCATCTATTTAATCATCAGCGAAGGCCTTCTGGCTACACGATAGCATAATAGACGGCATCATATGGAGTACGTACAACAGAGAGAGCCAGAGGCCTCTCCACCCAGGCCCACTTTTGCAGCAGCTCACTCTTGGAACTAACCAGAGTCTAGAGAAGCATATAGCCCCTTTCTACAGTGACCATCTAGACTAGACCCCACTTTTTCAAAAGTTCCAGCCCCTCAATACTACCAAGCTGGACACCTTGCTTCCATCATGGGGACCTCTGGGGAATTTACTCAAACCATCTCCCAATCACATCAGGGACGAGGCAAGAGCTGAGTTTAAGAGGTGAGAGTGGCCATCTCTTGTCCTGTAAAGAATGCTGGCCGGCTAACCATAAGTTTAAAAGGCTCCTTTCAAATACCAGAAATATGGCTCAGTCCATAACCAATTCCTGAATTCCAGATGTGAGGGAGACGATCGGAGCTATGACCAATCCCCCCTACTGCTGAGAAGCTGTCTCAGAAAGAGGAGAGAAAGGAGAAGGCGCTCATTCATCAGCAGTGTGAGTACCAGGTCTTCCAGGCACTGGAGATGACAACACAGACCGGGGTGGGAATGGGATGTAGATCGGCTCTGGGCTGGGCCTAGGAGAGGGTTGGGGAGAAGAAGAACCATCCAGGGTACAGAGACACAGATTGCTGCTGATTAGCTTTAAGAGTTGGGGAGGTGACCTTTGCCCTTGGCAAACAACCTGACTTCCTTAGCTAGAATTCTATTTTTCAGAACTTCACACCCTTGTTTGCCTGCCGCTAGCCTGCCATTGCTGCTTCCTCCACAATGGGTTTCTCTGGTCCCTTCCCCAAAGCAGTGGATGAAAAGCACTGCAAACACCCTTCCCTTCTTACATTCTCCATCAAAGATGGCTGAGTAGCCTGCTTCACAGACCGTTTTTCAGTGCCTGGCCAGCACACCGACAGGGGCATGGCCACCAAGAGGGAGAAGGAAAGCCATGGGCGGCAAGGAGAAGACTGTGCCTCGCAGACCGCTGCTCTCAGCTGGCAACATCAAACACTCCAAATTTATAACAATTGTTTTAGATTTAATGAGTCAAACTAATTACCATCTTTTGTTACTTATAAAGCAAACATTAAAAGATCAGTAGTCCTGTCTCCAAAGAGAGGAAAGCAAGGCAGTCAAAATGTTACTTGTAAATCCCCTCCATCTATAGAGGTGCTGGGCAGAAAGGCAACCGGGATTAAAGAGAGAAGCCATTAAAGGGGTGAGGGGCGAGGTGGGATGGAGCTCCAGTTTGGAAAAAAGACAAAGTCCCCAGCTGCAGCCCCTTAAGGCTCTAAGCGGAGCTTATGAGGGGGCTGGTGAGGCTGGTAATGAGGGCAGTAACATCAGTGAGGGGCAGAAGGCCTGTTGAGGGCATGGGTGGCAATGGTTGTAGGCAACGGTTAATTTTGATGCAACCTAGAATCCCTTGCGAAGAGGGTTTTAGTGGGGGATTATCTAGATCAGGCTGGCCTATGGGCGTGTCTGAGGGGGATGTCTTGATTATTAATTGATGTAGAAAAACCCAGCCCACTGTGGGCAGCACCATGTCACAGGCTGGGTCCTGGACTATGTGAGAGTAGAAAAATCCAGTAAAGAAGCAAGGAAGAGTCTGTTCTCTCTCTGCGCTAGACGGTAGGTTCGGTAGGACTAGTTATCTGAGTTCTTACCTTGGCATTCTTTCCCACAATGACGGACTGACCATGACTTGGAATTGTCAGTTGGAGCAGGGTGAGATGGGTGTGCGGTGCGGTGGAGGCTGGTGGCGGTGGTGAGGGTGGCAGTAACAGAACAGTGACGGCGGCAAAGGGTGGCGGTGGTGAGGAACGATGACGGTGACGATGGTAAGGAACGAGAGGACGGTGGTAAGGCTACAATATCCAATGATAGTTACAGGCTTGAGGGAGCTGGTGAGGGAAGTAACCAAGGTGACAGTGGCAGTGGTCACATGCCTGCTAAGGAGTGCAAACCACTCATTAACGTGCACAGCAGTCCCCCGAGTCCCTCAAGAGCATCACTGTGTCTCTGCTCGCTTATTCTGGCTTTTCCTTTTGGAGTAAAGCAATTTCAGCTCCACGTTCATTCTGCTTGCCAGTCTTATGCAAGCTGCCTGCATCAGCCTGGAAGTGTATATCCCCCTCTTCCTTGTTTGTCTCCAACCGCAAAGATTATCTCCATCTTATTATCTTCCGTCTGGAGGGAATCCTCTGAGAGCATTTATAGACCTCAGCCTTCGGTCTTCTGACTGCTCTTGCAGAAAAGCAATGAAGCTGAAGGCATTCCACACCTGAGTCACCTCAATACCGTATTTTGGGGGTAACTGTAACATCACACCTAGACAAAACCACCCACAAACATCCCAAGTAAATTTGAAGGTGATGTGTGCAATCTTCCCAGACACATCTGACTTGTGTTAAATTTTCCAATAACAACAGCTACTCCAAATGGACTTCACATGAATTATTTCATTTAATAATCCTGAAACTCCCAAGAGCCATTATCCTCATTTTCCAATGAAGAAAACAAGAGGCTCTAAGGTTAACTAACTTGCCCCATCCCACAGGCAGCCAGTAGCAGCTCTGCAGTTAGAAGCCCGGCAGTCTGGCACCAGACTTAGAATTCCTAGACTCCATTGCTCTGCCTCCCTAGGGACAGCCCCCTGACAGGCTTTGACAAATGGTGCCCCCATCCTTTGTTAGTAAATGCCAAGCTGAGGGGTGTTAATTTTCAAATAGTGAAAATTCTGCTCATTCTTTTAAGGTCTGCTCTTGGATTGATACAATGTTACAAATTCTATAGGGAAAAAAGGACAACCCCCCCCTCCAAAGAAAAAACTTGCCATAATCACTTCCAGTGAAAAAACACTAGCAATGATCCAATATCCTGTCCCTGAACATCCTCACATTTCAAGAGCTTTAATTTAAATCCATTTCCCTAGATTATCCCATCCTTAAGGTGGAATTCTGTACGTGGAATTTCTTAGAAATTATATAATACCATAATAAAAGTATTTTGTAACTAGCACAGCAGAGTAGATGCTGTGACCTGGAACGAAAACACCTCACACCAAGTTTTTACTGATCATTTTCTGGGTCCAAACGCCATTCTATCTCCCTGGAAATGAAGACTTTCAAATCTCTCTCGTAAATATCCTCCGGTGAGTTCTGAGAGCGAGAGATGACAGACAAATGACAGCTTTGCATTTCCAAGGGTTAAATGTTTTTCCTGAGGGAGCCTAAGCCTCCATGCCACGAGAACAAGTGTCAGGCGCTAATGGAATTGTTCCATGATAAATAAACTGCCAGGCTGGATGACAAGCAGCTTTCAAAGAGGCTTTCCATATAGTCTAACCAGCAGAAGTTAATTTGAGTTTCTTACCAGGACCTTCTTCCTTCACAGTATAAAAGTGCCTGGGGATGAAGCAATTACTCTGATTTACCATCTTCTCCTTGGTAGAATATAAAGATGCTGCAAACCTCACAAAAGCAGTAACTTAGCCAAATGGGACTCGCTTGCAAAGTCCCTACTATGCTATTTCCAAGAGTTCCCGCCCTGGCAGCAGCACAGAGTTGCTATCAATCACTGGTACCCAAGTGGAGGAGGGCGGAGGAGGATGCTTCCTCTCAGGGCTGTGCATGTTAGAGCCCATAAATCATTTTTCCTCCAGCAAATTCTCAGTTAAATTTCATCTTCGCTTTGCAGCATGTTTCTCAATTTCAGCTTCTGGGAAGTTGAAGAGTCATTTACAGATGTGTCACGTTTTACAGCATGCCTGTGTTTTAACCAGTATGCTTGCCCACACATTCACTGCCTTGGCCACTCTGGGTCATGAGCTTGGGCCTCGGGCTTGAGAGTATAAGGGTGGCCAAGCTGATACTACAAGGAGATCAGGCTTCTGGGTACAGAGCTGGAAATACTGAGTTTTAAGGAATGGGCTGTGCTCTCCTGAATCCAACCCTTCAACTTGTCTGCCCAGAACCACCAACTGGTGGAAAGCGGCTTTCTGCAAGGGAATGAGTCAATTCGGCTACTTCTAGCTGCGGCACTGAATTAATTTACCTGTCAGGTGCAGAACTATTTGACGGCCAGGAGGAAATCAAGCACAGCCAACTTCAAAAAGGATACACATAGGCCCAGATACCATCGGGTAATACAGTCAGCCTAACAGAACAACACTTGGGATCTTCCACACAGAAAACATGACTGGGAACTACGAGAATAACTGTTGTTACAGGAAAGTGGGGGAAGGCTCTGTTTTGGTTCAGGACAGCTCATCAGCTTAACTGGAAACCTCAGTAGATCAACAGGGCGAGGAAGAATAAGGTGAAATTTTTGTAATGCCCTCAGGCCCCGGCAGAGAACAAATAACATTCCCTGAGAGATGAGGCTGTGATCATCACAAAGCTGGACAGAGATGCAAAGCAGAAGCTCAGCTCAATGTTGCAGAGCATCTACCAAACCTGGCAGATGCTCGCACTACTTTGTGTCCTGCGATCCCCTCCTCACCTACTGCAGCCACTACTTCATTCCTCCCCGCCCCCTCCCACTTTCCATAGACTGACTTAGCACCACTTTCCCCGTTTTCCCACGGTCTTGGTGTTTTGCTGGCCCCTCTCATGCTGCTCTTCCCTGTCTGCCAGTTTGGTGCAGAGCTTTCTACACTTGCTGGCTCTCCCCAATGCTCGGTCTCCTCTGCTGTTTACAGGTAGCTTTCTTTGCAGGACCAATCCAGGGCTATCTTCACTTCCTCCTCACTGCTAACACTGTCTTGGCCTGGTGTCCGTTCCTGAACCCTGAGGTACTAAGCACTCCTGGGCCCCTTCTGCTTCCCCTGTACCACTCAGGGCTTAAAATGAAGCCTCCATCTAGACTAGATCTCTCCTCCCATGACAGTCTTTCTGCCCTGTTGTGAGATATTGCTCTTGTATACTGTAAAGATGTGTCACTCGTATTAGTTTAATAAAATGTTGATTGGCCAGCAGCCCGGCAGGAATTTTAGGCAGGACAACCAGACTAGGAGAATTCTGGGACAAGGAAAGGAAGAGATGCAGTTGTCATCCAGAAGCAGAGTAAGCAAGATGAGAATGCCTTACTGAGAAAAGGTACCAAGCCACGTGGTTAAACACAGACAAGAATTTGGGTTAATTTAAGTTGTAAGAGCTAGTTAATAATAAGCCTGAGCTTTATGATTCTGGAACTTAACCATCATGGAAATCATATTTACAGGTGATTTTTGAGCAGCTGCCTGGAGATGGAGGCTTCTAAAGGAAGTTTATACTTACTCTCATGTTTTAACCCCTGTCTGTAAACCTGTTATATAGCAATTACCACTGTTTAAAAAAACACTTTAGTAAATAACCACATAAATACAAAAGTGAGAGAAAAACCCATGTGCCATAAACACCATCATGATCAGTTTAAAGACCTTTCATTGGTAACTTAAAAAAATGTGGGGCTTAGAAATTTTCAACAATTTTCCCAAAGCACAAAATCATTACAATCAGGATTTTCATTCTATACCAATTGTGGATAGTAGAAACAACGTAAGCTTTAAAATGCTATACTTTCAATTTAAAAAATATGTACACTTATATGTAAAAAATATGTAACAAGCAAAGCACCTGCTAGACATGAAGAAAAAAAGTCTGTGACTACAGCCTCCACACAGGAATAGTGGAGAACATGTCTCTGGCTTCCAGTGGTGAAAACTCTGCAGTCAGCTGAGCTTGACTAAGAGGAAAACATTAAGAAGTATGAATCATCTGAACTCCGTGGCTCTGTAACTCATTTTGTGTTACAGACAGTAGAGATGATTAATTCTAAATATCCATATAACACAGTGGCAGCAAAGCAAGGGGTCTTCCCATAGCTGACACCTCACTCACAATTCCCATTCCCATGAGGCATATGATCTATCACAAAAGTACTTTTTTACCCCAAAAACATTATATATGATGGGACTACGATCATATGCATGGTGCTAAGTATCACAACCCTTCAAGAGATACTGCAAAGAGGACTTGGGGCCTACCATGCTTCCTCTGCTTTTCTGCTCCTTCCAAACTCTTTCCCTCGCCTTCCCGCCACTTCTCTTTATGCTCCATACACAATCAACTAAGTGTAATGGGAGTGGGGGGAGTAAATACAAACAGCTCCGTGATACTAGCATAAATCTGCTAATGTAAAAAGGTCTTACAAGGAAAGCAAGGGTTGGGCAATCTAAAACAGGCAAGGTGGACATTTGGTAGCACATAACCAGACAGTCATCAAAGAGACATTTCGCATCTCAATTCTCTCCTGTCTTGGTCTCTGTCTAGACAGCATCTCTTAGTCCTCCACTGAGTCAGCAGGAGGCCACCAGTTCTGCTAGCTTCTGGCTTCTCAGGGGGCTTCCCTCATTAGAATTTCAGAGTCTATGGCTGTGAGAATTAGCTGAGCTTTGTAAGACTGGCACAAAGTCCACAGAAGTGCCATCTTATCCTTTTAAATCAAAAGTCTGTGTGTGTTAACAGAGGATAATTTCCTAATGGGAAGCATATTATAGGTTGACCTTCTCTAATCTGAAAATCCATAATCTAAAACATTCTAAAATCTGAAAACATTTTGTAAGCCATCAAGATGGCACCAGAGTCTACCTGGACCTCATATGGTAGGCCAGAGTCAAAACACAATGTACTAAGAGTATTGTACAAAATTACCCTCTGGCTATGTGTAAAAGATACACGCTAAATAAATGAATTCCATGCCACACTTATGTCCTGTTCCCAGAGTATATCTTTATTATATACAGAAATATTTCTTAATTAAAAACTGGACATCTAAACACTTTTCCTCCCAAGCATTTTGGATAAAGGATACCCAAGCAGGAAAAAGTTATCAAACTTGAAGATTTCTTGAATAAGAAGCAAACAACTTGGAAGCAGAGAAAAGGTAAGACAGAGGAAAGAGTCTCATTGAACCAGAACGTTTCTTATCAGTGGACCCATAATTACCAAGGCCCTGAATCATTTAAAAGCTGGGCCTGGAATGAGGAGACCCAGTAACAGCCAAGGAATGGATAAGCCAGGAGCCACTCTGTGCCTTAGGCCTCCTGGTCAAGCACAGGTAATAAAACTAATCCACACATCGACCAGTTTCTAGGAAGCAAATGAGGTAATGAAGAGAAATATGTGAAAACATCAAAGTGCTCTGTCAATGTGAAATATTACTAATGCCTGGATACGTGGTGACTAAAACACCCACCATGAAGAAAGAAAACCCAGCCTTCCCCATCTCAGACAGCAACCTGGGCAGCCCATCATTATATACAGACCTTGATAGAATATTATATTTAGAACTGTATACCAAGCATGTGCAGGATTTCACTTCAGCGTTACATATTAATTGTAACACAAAAGCAAATTTAAAACCAATTAACTATTGAATCTTAAGGGAACGGTGAAGAAATTATAGTGCTACACACAAGTGAAAACTATGTAGCCATGGATGGAATGGATCTAAATGTGAAGATATGAAAATATTCAAAATGCATATTAAGTAGGAAAAAAGTTGTAGAAGAACATAGACTCCTTTATGTAAAACAGTCTGTGCATGAAGGCTTTAAGATAACATCTCTGAGAAGAAGCATGGAGCACTGACTAAAAAGGGAAGAGATTACATTCAGCTTCTATTAGCGGCTATATAAGCACTTACTGCTTTTCTACTTCAATATACTGTCTTTAAAATATGGAGGAGGATGAGAGTTTTCTGTTCTCTGACTCCTGAACTAGCAACACGTACAATGCAAAATTAAGATAATTTATTTTTAAGTATACCACAGGATTATGTGCCACTTCAAGACCAGAATCCTTGTTCTTCTCTATTTAGGATGAGCTAAACCATTCTTTTTACAAATGTTATCTGTAGACTTTGACTCCAAACAAACACTATGCTGTTCAAAGAAATCCTTATTCTCTCTGTACTGAGGCATATGGTTTTGTTTGGGGAAAAAATACTCTATTTATCTTAATAGTGACAAGCTGCATCTACTCCAACAAACTATAACTTTCAGTGAAATAATCTACATTCTTTTCAAAGATGACACAAGGCAGTAGGTCTTCAGTTCTTCATGAACTCAACTTGTCTCCTTCTTCCAAGAAAGAAAAAAAGACTACCCACCAGTGCACAGAGGTGCCTGGGACTTCTGACTTGTAGAAGCAAATTACTAGATGACAAGGACATTAAGAACTCTGGACTCTACTCTCCTGGCTACAGACGGACTGACAGCCCGCTCCCTACTTGGCCTCTCCCCATTCAAATCTCTATCTTTATAATCCCTCCAGTACTTTTTGGTTTTTGTATAAAGCCACCTCTTTAATCTTTCAGTAAGCCAAACCTTGTTTACCACTTGAGAATGGATAATTCCTATTAAGTCAATAATTAGTAAACTGGATTTTTAGATCAAAGTAACTTATTCTTAAGATTACAGCGTGCTTCCTTTTTTCCCCAAATATTTATATTCTGAGCAGTTGTCACTGACTAGTGTCCACAGATCTTCCATACCAAGGAAGCAATCAATAACGCCACACCACTCTAGCATTGACTTTGAGCGTGTCACATTTTCTTGAAGGTTAAGATTAACAGACTCTCATCCTTTCTCTATGAAAATATTTGTAATTCTAAAACTTCAACATGCCATTTCCTGGTCACATAAAAATTATTAAATACCTTGAATTCTTGAAAGAATAATAAATATTGAGAGCTACATATTTTCATTGATAATCAGAAAAATGCAAAAAAGGTAAAACCATTTTTCCCTATATTATTGGAAAAGATTTTCCAAAATGACTTAGAGAAGTCTTATTCGGTGGGGCTCACTGCCAGGTGACCCTGGTAGCCCACACAGTTGATGGGAGATATCAGAGTAGACTTAATGAAGATAATTTTGTAACCTGAAACATATTTATAGGACTTTAAAAAAGAAACTCTACCCTTAAAAATCTCTCCCTAGGAATATAAACAAAGTAGACGGTCAAAAATCTGTGGATTTATATCCTCTCATTTTCATTAAGGGGTTTTATATGTAAGAGAAAGAACTAGAAAAAACTATAATGTGCAATAATCAGAAAATAATTAAATCCTTATTTATAGAACCATAAAACTCTTGTACTTGAATATTCAATGACACAGGAAATGCATGGTCCAATGTTAAATGAGAAAAAAAAATGAGAGACGGTAATAGTCTGGTTCAAATTATGCAGTGATAAATTTGTGATGAGTATATATGTTGTGTAGGCATGCACACTTACATAGAAGGAAATCTAAAAATGTTATTAACGGATACTCCTGAGCCACAAACTATAAGAACCTTATTGACTTTCGTATGCACATTTCTTCTGAATTCTTTATGTTGGATATGCATTATTCCTAACACTCACTAGCCTTTGTTTTGAGACAAAGTGATGGTGAGAATGTAGAAAACTGAAAACCTTGTGAACTGTCATTGCCATGAGAAACATTAAAACCAGGAGGATGCTATGACCTAAAAATAAATTATATATCCAAAAGCACTGTCTCCAAACCATTAAAAACAGCATGACGCTGTGCTATCCAAAAGCACTAGAAGCAGGGTCTTAGAGAAACGCACACTCATGTACACAGCCACATGACTCCACAGGCAAGAATCAGGAACAACCCTAGTGTTCCCTGACAGACCGATATGTCAAAGAAGTATGCCTTGCCATACAATGAAATAACATTCAACCTTAAAAAGATATCAGATTTTGTTATGAGTTATACAATGTTATAGGATAAATTATGTCCCATCTCCTAGAACTCACATGCTGGAGCTTTAAGACTTCAAGATTTGACTGTAGGATGGGTAATTAAGTTCAAATGAAGTTGTCAGAGCAGGTTCTAATCCAATCTGACTGGTGTCCTCATCAGAAGAGGAGATCTGGACACAGGCACCAGGGATGCCAGCGCACAGAGCAAAGGCCATGTGCAAAAGCAGCAAGAGGCCAGCCACCTGCAAGCCAAGAGCACAGACCGCAAAGGAAACTGAGCCTCCTGACATCTTGATCTTAAGCCTCCAGCCTTCAGAGGGGGAAGAAAACAAGTCAATACCATTTAAGCCAAGCAGCCTTTGGCATTCTGTCAGTGTGGGCCTTGAAGACACTACGCTGAGTCAACTAAGCCAGACACAGACAGACAGACTGGATGATTCTACATATACACAGTACCAAAATAGTCAAATTCAATGAGGCAGAAAGGGAAGAGATGAGCCAAAAGCCGGGGAGTAAGGAAATAAGCACTTGTCTAACAAATGTGGTTGCTGTTTACAAATGAAAAATCCTAAAAACTGGTTCCACGACAGATACTGAACTGAACTTTAGAACACCTAAAAAGGACAAGCCGGTAAGCGTCTCATGGCGTACAGAGAGACAGTTTACACAGAGAAATATCTTTGATATGTGCACGTGGAGAATTAAAGGTACAGCAATACTGAATTATTGCCCCAAACAGAAAATAATAATTACATAGTCAAAAATAAGAGACTTATTACATGGATTCCTGCACCATCTGCTAAACAGATCTAGAAACATTAATAACCCATTTACAATATGCATCCTGTTGCTGTGACCTAACACCTGGCCAGAGCAATTTAAGGAAGAAAAAAGTTTGTTTTGGCTCATGGTTCGGAAGGATCTAGCCCATCCTGACACAGACAAAATGGCGTTAAAAACACGAGTTTGCTCACCTTGCCTCCGCACTCAGGCAGCAGAGGAAGATGAAGCTGGTGTCCAATCAGCTGCCTCCCTCTTGCCCTTTTGTGCGGTGTGGGACTCCCTCCATGAAGTGGTGTTGCCCACACTCAAGGTAGGTCTTTCTTCATCAGTTACTCGTCTATGTAAAAAGCCTCACAGACATACTCAGAGCTAGACCTCCTTGGTGTTCCAGATCAAAGTACCTTCCCAAAATGTCCCAACCATAGTAAGTTAAGTTCTTCCCTTGTTTTTACTTATTGTTTTTTAATGTCTATTCATAGAATATAGTTTGATCATATTCTTTCCCCTCTGACCTACCAAGTTCTATCCAACCAACATCATATGTTTATTCATTCTCTCCTCCATCTCTCAAAAAAATCAAAACAAACCAAGTATCAAAACAAACACACACACATAAATGGAAACCCCATTTTGTGTCAGTCAACTACCCTGAGATAACAGTAAACATTAGGCATAACTCTCCAAGATCTTCGTTTCTATGCATATGTGCACGGGGAGCATGCATGAACAGGCATGCAAGTACACACATATGTGCGTATGTAGGTGCATGGCACAATGTCCTGCTCTGTCATTCTATGGCTTATTCCCTTGAGACTGGGTACCGCATTTAACCTAGAGTTCACTGATTAGGGTAGACTCTAGGTTGGCAGGCCAATGAGCCCCAGTGGCCTTTGCGTCTCCGTGCTGCCCCTTTCCCCATGCACAAAGATCACACACACACACACACACACACACACACACACACACACACACACACACACAGGTATATGCACCCACATCCAGCTTTGTATGTGGACACTGGTGATCTGAATTCATGTCTTCCTGTTTTCACAGCAAGTACTCTTATCCTTCTCCCCAGATACTAATTTATCTTTTTCTAGTACAGGGTTTCAGGAGCACAGGCTGGCCTAAAACTCACGACATAGCTGAGGATGCCCTTTAACTCCTAATAGCTGATCTTCCTACTTCTACTTCCCACGCGTGGGATTATCAAGTATGCACCACCGTGATGGGCTTCCTAGCTTGATTTCTAACATCATCATCCAAACAAAAGAATTAGGGTTACTTAGAGAATTAGCACATTTTAAGAGTAGGGTTAAAAAGAAAATATATAAAGATTGGTCTGCGATACCTTGCTGTGCAAAAAGCAAGAAGTTGCTCAAGATAACAGTACCACGATAGAGTGTATCGATTAACGGCACTCAGGAGTCAGCTGTAACATCTTCCACTGGCTAAAGTTGAAAAATCTGAACAAGTTCAGAACAAGTTGTACTGGGTTACCTAAGCAGGACACTGACAAAAACAAATTCTTAAACACATAAGTAAATGGGGTAAGGAAGAGACAGGATGCATCTCCCGTGCAGAAAAATTCCAAATGATTTATTTGGATATTCCATGCCTTTAAGCACCACTCTGTAATCTCTAAGAACTATAGCTACATGTAACAACATAAATATATGTGATAATGCAACACTGAATGAAAGAAGCAGGAGAGGACACCTACTATATAATTGTATCTCTACGGTGTACAAACTAAATGCACAAAGTGCCTGTAATTTATAGTCTTGGGATTGAACATAATGGCTACCTCTGGAGAGGGGATAAGGATAATGATTAGAAGGATGCCCAGGGAGAGTTCTGAGGTTCTGCAACTTTCTGTACAATCGGACTAGTGATGTGTGTTCTGCTGATGCTCAAATCAACTCACTAAACCGAACCTGACCGCTGCTTCACACTGTGCACAGCCAATTGCAGCTGTGGGCTGAAGCCCATTCTGATGCAATGTGGGGACTGTTTTTTAACTCTTCTCCATATGGTAATCCAACTGACTAAGCGCCAGTCTTTAAAAAGACCACATGCCCTCGAGGCTTTGCAGAGCCAAGACTGGTAATATTTCAGGTCTTTTACACACAGGCAGAGAGAGAGAGAGAGAGAGAGAGAGAGAGAGAGAGAGAGAGAGAGAGAAGGAAGATGAGAAGACCATTCCTGTCTATCTTTGCACTAACACTACATGCCTCAATGACTGCAGATTTAATAAAGTTTGTGAAGTAAGTCCTAGAATGAATTTCCAAGACTGGCTTGTCATTCCTGATCTTTTGTACTTTTAATACTTACACTGCAATCAGTTTGTCATCATCCAATGATAATTCCACATACGACTAGAACTCATTTGGAGTTCAGATGTATTATATCTTTATGACTTCTCTTGTCAAATGTATAAGCTTGAATGTGGAGCTTCCTTTCAAAAGCCACACATTCACCAGGCAATGGTGGCACAAGCCTTTAATCCCAGCACTTGGGAGGCAGAGGCAGGTGGAGTTCAAGGATAGTCTGGTCTACACAGCAAGTTCCAACATAGACTCCAAAACTACACAGAGAAACCCTGTCTCAAAAAAATTATGTGTGTATAGCATGAGCAAGAAATGAATCTCATTATTAAAAAATAAAAATTGAAAGCAGAAAACAGCACAGAATTTTTATTTCTCACATTATCTTCAAGTAATAATCAGCTCTGATTTGCAAAATGGTCTGTGAATCCTTAACAAATAAGCATTTCCCACTTGCTGTTTCTCTTAAAGGGAAAAATCTATACAGGTTTATCAGAGTTCATAGAAAATGCAAATTCTGTAGCATTCTTCTACAAAACTTTGAAGAACCTTTACAACCGTAATTTGTACACAGATAAAAAGCTATACATCTGTAAAATCCTATGACTCTTCAACATCTGTCTACTTCTCCACTGCAGTGCATAAATCATGCAAAGGAATTCACACAAGACATAATATAGGCACCAAATTATTTTGATTTAATTCTCAATAAGAAGTGAAGCAGTAACTTGTTACTTGAGACTAGAGAATCAATACCAAATGCTTGTTCTTAGATTGCTTATCACTCCACTCATGCACGGAGCTTGAAGAGCTGACACATTAGCATTGACAAGGGGATTGCTCTATTTGTTTTCCAAAGGTTTTCCCTGCATGACTCTATACTTAGTTCTATGCCAAGGAAAATCAATTTCTTTATTCAACGTGTCAATCTGAAAACATACATAGAAACAATGATTCTATGGCAACCTATAAAAAGTACACTGAACAGTACTGTAAGATGAAAAAGGTAAAACATTGTTTTATGCACAATATAGAAACAACAAAAAATTATCATATCAATAAAATTCTCATTCTTCTAAATATAAGCTTAAGTGTAAAAAAAAATAAAACAGAAATGAAATCTAACCAACAAAATCAGTAGGACAGACTAGTCTCTATTCTCAAACACACCAATCTCCTCATTTCAGAATTATTTAAAAATTTCCTCAGAAAGATTAGCTTCTGCCAATACAAAAGTTCAGAGACACCTAATTTTTCCTTTTTAAATTTGTTTAATCTGCAAAGGCTTTCTAGACTATAATATTGGTGCATGTTTATAGAATATCAAAAAAGAAACGTTTTTCTTTCAACTGTGGTTTTGAGTGATACTAAAATATACTTTGCATAATAAAGAATTGATGTGGAATTACAGATGCCAGGCTTTTGATCTAGCACCCATAAAAGAGCCCTTAAAAAGATATGTACAAGCTACCAAAGCAGAAAGCAACACAATACACAGGCCCATTATCACATGCACTCACCCAACAAGGTCGCTCAAGCCCACTGTGTCTGACGTATTAAATGTCACCAGCATTAATTGTTTCATGTGAGTTTTCTTTTATTTTAATGGATGAGTGTTGCTCCCCGCCACTGTGAGGACCTGGCTCCTGGCCTCTGGGAACGACTCAGATCCTTTTCTTGTTGCTCATTGCTCTGGGGATCACTACACACCCAAACCTCAGCTCCTGTATCCTCACGGCCACCAACAAAGCGCACAGCTACAACGTGAGTACTTTACCTGTGCCAGCCATGTCCCTCCCCCACCCGTTCTCTACCCACATACAAATCCCTCCATTATAATTATGGTCTGGCATCACTTGCATGCACAAGTTACAATATGTTTTACAGATACAAGACCCAACCTAGCCTCACATCAATTTTACCAAAACAAAGATGTCAGGAAAACGTACTTCACCCTACAGCATCCTGTAGGAAACATTCTGTTTGCTAAGAGAATTCTCACAGAGCTAGCCAAACTTCCTCGCTAGCCAGAAGCCTTGCTGGTGAACAAGGAGCTTCCAAACCACAAAGAATGAATCACATCAATGCAACCAAAGTCACCAGGCTCACCAATTATGAGCAGGACCACTGCAGTCAAATGACTCCTCAGGAACCCGATGGCCCTGAGGCTCCCACAAACAGAGCAACCTGATCACATCTTTTTTCCAGTCTTAGTGGAGAAGGCTGCATATAGGTAGCACACACTCCAGATAGTAGGCTGCCCTAGAGAAAGCACAACTTGGAGTCACAGGCCTCAGGGTCAGTCCTAGCTCTGCCTTTCTGTTTACAAAAGCAGCTGATGAGGAATAACCATCCTTTTTATCCCTGGATCCTAAAACGTAGCTGTGTCTGCAACACTCTGAATGTGTCTGCAATACTCTAACGTAAAGGAAGGGGACTGACTTATTAAGCACTTGGGGTCTCTGGGTAGAGCTTTCCAGATGTTGAAAACTAAGGACCTAACACTGTGATGCATGCCTTTTTATGCTGAGATGCCTTGAAAGTCTAGGGAACTGGTAAATATGGACATTTTCTGTATGCTGTAATGTTATAGGGTGTGTTGTAAGTGCAGAAGCATGGAACTGAGATGGTAGTGCTTGAAGAAACATGGCCTGGACAACCGAGTTTTTTTTTCTCGGTCCCTTGAATTTCCTCATCTACCTCTCAGTTGCTCCATGCACAGAGACAGGTAATTTATATGATTCTAACCAAAACTGAAAAGGCAGAGCAAGCTTTAAGAAAGTAAGTATTGTTTTTCAGACTTTACTGGTGTGGGAGGTCCTTCTGTCTGTGTGTTACTTTTATTGATTAATGAATAAAGAAAATGGCTTGGCCTATAGCAAGGTAGAACTTAGGCAGGAAAAGCTAGACTGAACGCTGGGACAAGAGGGTTGGAGTCAGGAGAAGGTATGGAACGCCACCTGAGACAGAAATGCCCGAACCTTGCTGGTAGGCCACAATCCTCGTGGTAAAATATAAAATAATGGAAATGGGTTAAATTAAGATGTAAAAGCTAGCCAATAAGAAGTTAGAGCTAACAGGCCAAGCAGAGAGTTAATTAATACAGTTTCTGTGCGGTTATTTCAGGAGTCTCGGCAGCCAGGAAATAAGTGGCCTCCTACTATACTTTATCACACTCTGTCCTGGCAACTGTCTCCCTCTTACCTTCAGGTCACACGGGGTCTTAAGGATCTGACTTATACTGGTCTCCCCAAGCCCCCACGTTTAGTAGCCATAGAACTGCCCCATGTGATCATAGCCCATTAGTGCCTCATTAGCTCTTCTAATGCATAACTTCATGATATTAGGACGAGATGAAGAAAATAAGATTTTTCAATACGCTCACTGTGGGGTTAGGAGATAATAGATAAAATATTCAGAAAAACAGGACAGATGAAGAAAATAAGGTTTTCAATACGCTCACTGTGGGGTTATGAAACAAATAAAATATCAGGAAAACAGTTGGGCGTGGTGGCACATGTCTTTATTACTAGCACCAGGGAAGGAGAGGCAGGTGGATCTCTCTGAGTTCAAGGCCAAGCAGGTCTATAAAGAGAGTTCCAGGACAGCTAGTACTGTAACACAGAGAAACCCTGTCTCAAGACAAACAAACAAAAAACCAAAGACCAAACCAAAACAGGGAAAAATATTCAAGGAAAATACATTTTCATCTTTTCTTATATTTAAAATAAATTATTCCAACTCATTGAATTAAAGAATCATGATTTCTAAATAAACCCATAAAACAAGAGGAAAACAGGTCTTCCTAGTTATTAAAGCAATGAAAAAGAACAGAAATATATACTTCTATACATCAAAACACTACCACAAAGTTAAAGAACCAACAGTAAACTTGGCATAGTCATTTATAACTGGCATTTTACCACTGGGAAGCCTAAGGCAAAAGGGTCAGGAGTTCAAAGTCATCCTTGTCTTCACTGTCTATGCCTTGGAGACCAGCCTAGGCTACACAAAACCTTGTCTAAAAGGAGATACACAAAGAGATAAACTGAGGGAAAATATTTAAGACAGAAGAGGTATTAATATATATAAAGATAATAAACATATAAAATCACAAGCTGGAGTTAGGACATGAGTGGAAAGAGAGAGGAAGAGGTGAGGCTCGTCATTGATGCAAGAACAAAAAATTGCAAACGATAATTATCACTTTACCTAGCAGGCAGGTAAATAACTAAAAATCATGGCCCTCAATCTAGATTATTCTAGCAAGAAATTGTATATGTTCCTTCTGGCACCAAAATGGATAAATCTTTCTGAAGGGAAATTTCACAATTTATCAAAAACTCTATATAAAAGTTTACCACTTCAAATCAATACTTTCATCTGTAAGAATTTGCTAAAGGGAGATAGAGACTTGGCTCATCGCTCAAGAGGATGGGCTGCTCTTCCAGAGAAGGAGGACTCGACTTCCTGGTCCACTCAGTGGTTCACAACTATCTGTAACTCCAGTTCTAGGCAATCCAAGAGTCATCTTGTGTCCTCAGAGGGCACCAGGCTCACAGGTGGTATGCAGACATACATGCAGGCAAAGCAACATACACATAAAATGCATCTCAGAAGAACCAAAGAAACCGTCGGCAGTATATGCAACACCTTCTCATGAAAGTACTCAGCACAGCACAGGCTCATGTAACCATCAGAACACTAGGAAAGGAAACTCAACAGGACGGCTAGACAAGCTGAACATTAGCAATCTGTTCTCAGAGCAAATGTAATGATATCTAGTGATAAATTCAAGATTGAAAACTCTACAAGTATAATCCATACATATGAGAAAGTATCAAACCTGACCATACATATTTCACATACAGAGAATCATGTGCTGCTTTACAATGGGGATGCATTCTTAGAAATGCGTCGTTAGACAATTCTGCCAATGTGAGCATCATAGAGGGCACAAAAAAACAAGGCAGCCACCATGTCACCAGACAACGCAATCTTATGGGACCACCACATGCATGACAGCTTGTCTAGCAACATTCTGAAGTACAACATAACCATGTCTGTGTATGTCAGAGGGGCTGGGAAAGAGAGGAAAGGCACGGGGAAGGGGAGGGGGGAAGTAAGTAGAGACGCGGGAGGACAGGACACCTACATAAAAAGGCCTAAAACAATGCTCTCAAGTACAACTTTAAAGGGTTTTATGAGTTTGTTTTTCTTGATAATTATATGAATTGGGACTCTATAGATATCATAATTATACAACTAAAAGAAAAACTTTCTAAGTTGATGCTTCAAATCAGAAAAGCTTTGGCTTTGTCCTCTCATTTAGAAAGGCCTCATCAAGCCACGAAGGACAAAAGGAAAATACCAAGATGAAAGAGCAACAAAGGCACAGAGAGAGAGAGAGAGAGAGAGAGAGAGAGAGAGAGAGAGAGAAACAGATAGACAGACAGACCAGTTCAGGGCCCAGGGATATCTCAGCAGAGGTGGTGGCATGTCTCCTGTCTGCTTTTCTGCATGACAAGGGGGCTGCTTCTTGCCCAGAGATGAAAACAAAACAACCATTTATTCCCTTAGCTCATTCTCTCCAGGATTACAGAATCAAGACCATGTCTCACATTGTTCTAAAACTGAAAAGCAAACCCAGCAATATCAATACCCCCGCCCCCTGGTAACACAGAGACACTTATCAGTAAAGAAGCTGGACGAAGCAAAGAGCTTTTACAGAAAGCCACTAAACAGAGGAAACAATCTCGATCATTTTGGGAGCTGGAAACCCAAAGACGGTTTTGACTTTACTGCCCACGTACTTTACAAACACTGGGGAATGGGAACAAAGGCGGCACATAGCCTACAACTGGGGGTACAGAGACTGGCACCAGTCCCAACAACTCCCGTGACTGTCACCAGGACATACGTCTGCATGGGGAAGTCCACCATGGGAAAAAATATCAGTGGCTTAGTCTGTGTCTTTGGGACAGGAAAATGCAGCCTGTTTCTTTTCTTGCTTAATTGGGGTTGGGCTGGTGTTTTGGATTTTTTTTTCTGCTTTTGAATGTTTCTGAAATCAATTTATTTTACTCTTATCATGAGAAAAACAACTTTACAGCAGTTTTGAAATGTATAATTGGATAAATGAAGTACCACCTCCACTTTCCTGTTCAGAAATCTATGCTGGTGCTAGAGAGAAAGCTCGGCACTAAGGGCACTTGTGCTATTGCGAAGAACCGGGCTCAATTCTCCTCACTCATCCTGTTGAGACGCTCTCAACTGCCTGTAACATCTAGTGCCAAGCACCGGCACAGACAAGCAGATACCACACACCCCCAACACACACACACACACACACACACACACACACACACTTAAAAAAATCTACCATCACTTCCTAGCATAGTTCCTCTCAAATTCATATTCTTTCAAGGGATTTCCGCCAGATTTGATGACTGGACACTTCACATGACATGGAACTCCCTGACCTACTCTTTCATGACTCTCCCCAAACAGTCCTGCTGTGTGTCCATAGCTAGATCTCCAGGGACTGCTCCCAGTGTACAGCACTCACGGGTCTCTGCTCACCTGACTCCGGTTAAAACGCCAGCTGTCTCTCCTCCATAGCGAGCCCTCAGGCAGCAGCTTGCCTTCCCATACACTAAAGCTGTTCTTATTTTCTCTCTAGGATGGAGGCACGTCAACTTGCTTCTCCACAACACTTGATGACTTCCCTACAAGACACTGGGTGAACATATGAGAAATACACTTCCACCTTCACCATTCTACTTCTTAGACATCTCCCATACAGTCTCTCTTGACCTCCGCCTGATGAACATCTCATCAGCACCCCTAGCCCCAAAAATCCAAATGCTGTGCCTTCTTTCTGAGGGGTCGGACACCATCATGACACAATTGTCCCTATTTCACAATCTCACCTTATCACAGAAACACACCCGTATGCTCATCTATCTTATTTTTCTTGTTGGACCTTTCTAAGTCTATAGTCATTCACACCTAGATGCCCAGTGTTTTTAAGTACTGTGGCAATTACTCCTTACAGCCTACCCAATCAGATTGCCATTTTCTTACAGAGAGACAAAATGGGACGAATCCCATAGACGTGTCTTCACACAGTGCACTACAAAAAGGAAGACCCCCAAATACCCAGGCTACAGCATTGTCCTATTCCAGAAAGACAGCCATAGGGGTTTGATTGTTTTATTCTTGTCCTTCCAACAGCTCCTGGAGACCACAGCACCATATACAAGACTCAGAGAGCCCACAAGTCCAAGAACACAGTATGATCAACAACGGGAGAAATGAAAACACTGCAAGAGGGTCTGGAGAGATGGATCAGCAGGTAAGAGCCCTGGAGGTCCTGGGCTTAATTCCCAGCACTCACAGGGCAGCTCACAACCATTATAAAAGTAATCCTAGAACTGAGATCCCCTCACCTGCTATACAGATATGCAAGCAGGAAAAATGTCTCTAGAATAATACATATTTATTTCCTAGGCCTCTGTAAGACTAGAGCGAGCTCAACTTTTCAGACGGTTGCATTCAGCAGCTCCTTCCACAGGCAATAGTTATGGTAGCAGCAAACCCAAGTTGGGACTCAGGAGCACAACTTTCTAGATTCCTACCAACAGAGAAATGGTCAGCATCCTTAGCTGTGAAGTGGGCACAGTCACGCCTGCCCTGTGTATCTTTTGGAGAAAGGCAAGTCATTACCCTGTCATTTTGAAGCAGAATTTATGTAAAGGAGTTGTTTAATTCTGCTAGACAACACAAGAAAAACTGACATCAGTGATAAAACATTAAAATCTGTAGATCGTGTTCTGCCAGAGTTGACTTTGTTACAACTATTGCTAAACCTTATTATTAACTTCCTTCAGAGTAACCAAGGTGTAGGGTTTGGAGTGGTGGTTCTCCCTAGTGAGATAAAAGGGTCTGGATTACTAACTTGGAATCTCTCCCTGGAGGAGAGAAGTGGACACCCTTCACGTATCTCAATGTCCCTGTGGTCCAGGTGGCAGAGACTCACTGCCTGCACTGCCCAGTTACCACTGACACTTGAACGCTCCTCTCTCCCTCGTCTGACAGTTAAGCCAACCCAGGCCTCTGGATCTTCTCAAAGAAACCAACGGTGCAAATGTGTATAACCTCACAAAGGTCAAACTTGAATGTGACTGATGGTTCTGTGAGACATATCTCACAAAGGTGTTCTGTCTTCTAAATAAGTTCCAAGTCCACAAACATGGTGGTACATTCTATAGAAACTTCTGATGATGGACCTTACCCCACAAAGGGCTGTGAACTCTGGGAAGCAGGGCCTTTGATGCATGCATTAGAAGAGATCACATACATACTATAAGAATACATATGCAGGGCACTATCAAAGTTTTCCTTAAAGACATCATGCTAAATAAATAGCTATTCTGGTAATGGCAAAGGAAGTCCCGATTTGGAGTGCAGAGTCACCAAATCTGCAGTGTTTAGTGTTCAGACAATGGGCAAGAAGCTGAAGTGAGACTTTGTGCATGTCTAATTAATCAAATAACCTCTGTGCCACTTATCTTTGGAACTGGCATTACAAAACCCCCCTCATGCCCCCGAATCATATAAATCCCATGGTTTCCTATTCATTAAACCCAGCTGGGCCCGTGCTGATGTGTCATATTTTGACATGTAACCACAAGGGATGCACAATCAAAATTAAGAAGAGACCTTAGCTGAAATTGGCATGCCCTACTCCAATGAACAATTTATGCCCACACGTGGCTAAAGCTGCATATTTCTTCTCCAAATGATGAGTATTAAGCAGGTAGAAACACAGATGCACACAATCCAATGGTGCATTTTGCATAAAACATTTCCTTCAGCTTTCAACCAAACACGTAGAAAGGATATTTACACCACAGCTAGTACGCAGGCTACTATTACACAGAATTATATGCAGACTTTCAATACTATGACCATCATATTTACTGAATAGCCCTGCCGTGTTAATGACATCATATTCTTCCCGTGCTTTACACTCCCCATGGCTTCCCTCTGCATCGAGAATTGATGTCAAACTCATCACTATCACCTGCTAGGCCCCTACCCTGTCCTGCTACCCGCTCCTCATCCTACAACCTCAGCACCCCCGCCACACCCCCGCCCCACCATAGCTCATACTGCCCTGCCATGCTGGCCTTCCTTCTTTGTTCTTTGTGTCTTGAACAGCCCTGTCCCTGCTGTTTCTTTTGTTTCCAAGGCTTTTCACCCAAACCTCTGTGTGGCTCACTTCTCCGATCTCAGGTCAAATGTCACCCTGCCAATGGGCCTCCCTGGCCACCCCAGTGAGTGCTGACCTGCACCTGCCATCAATCTCTGTCACGTCCTCATCTCCCATCTCATTTTTCTTTACAACACAAATACATTCCAGTGGGAAGCACTCTGCTTCTGAGGGATCATCTGGCCACCAACACGTAAGAACACCAATCGCTTCCACCGCTGTGTCTGAAACCGTTACTGGCATACAATGGGAACACGGCGCTCATGTGGTACATAAGCTACTGTAGATGAAGCAAGCTGCAGACATGGTGCAGACCCCTGTGGAGGCATCAAATGATTAGGATATTAATGGACAAACAGGCAAGCGACACAGAAATGATGGTTAGGTGATGGGATCTGGAGAAACAGGAAAACCCACTGAATCCAAGACAAAACACAGACCTTGTGCTGTGCTTTGGACATGGTCTAGGTGCTCCCCATGGGTGTATTTGTTAGAAGTATGGTGGTGAGAGGTGGGGAGGGGGTCCTAAGAGGTGGGGCCTGCTGAGGGTGATTAGGTCACTGGCAGCGTGCAGAACTGAAGTGGAGTGCTCTCCTAGGACTGGCAAAATGGTTACTTCTCTTGAGGAGGTTTTAAGGAAAAAATGAAGCCTCCCCTGTCCTCATCCTGGCATCCTGCCTCATCATGTGACTCTAACCACTCACCTGTGCTCTTTGATCACAGTATGACCCATGCTCTGAGATGGGATGTAACTGGAGGGATGGTGACAGAGCTGGTTCCATGCAGCTTGGACCTTCAGCTCCCAAAATTGTGAGTTAAGTAAGTATTTAGCCTCCACAATTATTTCAGTGACAGGAACGCTCTAATACACCTGCACCAAGACGACTGAGGTTTGAGATGGAAGAACTTGAAGAACCTGGGTGGATATATGAACTCACACACTGCCTGAACCCTCAGAGTTGCTCAGCCAATACTTCATTTGAACACATACATGAAGAAAGATCTCAAACGTAACTTTAGGTTCCGAACACATACATGAAGAAAGATCTCAAATGTAACTTTCGGTTCCTTAGCTGATGTTTTTAAAGAGCCATTCCCGTACAGTTCCTACTGGCTGCTCTCTCTGGTGAAAACCTACTAGACGCGCGGGTGCTGAACGGGAAGCTGGAGGAAATCCGCCCGTGAATACAGGTGAAAGGCAACTCTGAAGAATGTTTCGCTAAGTGGGAAGGATTTCTTTTAATCCCTAAAAACTTCAAAGAGGCTTTGCAAGTGCAAACAGACTTCAGCTCTTCCACATTTTTCATGCCCAGAAACTGGGACATTAAAATGCCAGGAACCCCTTCAATATCAGAACCGTGTGATAAACGCTGGAGAAACTCTCCAGCGTCCAAGATCACTCCTGCGGAGCTGCCAAAGAACCAGATGCTTCTGTCAGAAGGGTATCAATTTGGCTCTGAATAAAGTTGTGGCCTCATCCCCAAATGAGAAGGGCAGGTGGGGATGGCAGTGTGGGCTGCTGTTCCCCCACAGCCTCGGGAAGCATCCTTCCCTAAGAGCCAGACTGTGCTGCTCCCCAGCTGGGAGACTTGTACAGAATACACAGCTCCGCTGCACATAAGAAATGGGGACGGGGAGGGCTTGGGAGAGGGCAAAATGTGCAAAATGAAGTGATGTTGCGATGTCCAGAAAGGTAAAAAAAAAACTGGACTCGTGTTTTATTTTTAGAGAAAATGAACAAAGATAAATAAAAGGTCTCCACAAGATGCTAAAACATAAAACATTCTTAGCCACCAATGCACACAACAGAACAACTGTTTTCACGACTGTGTCTGTCCGACACATCAGGCAAGAGAATGGCGAACCTGTAAAAGGCACTATTCATGGGTATCCGTCTCCACCGACTCTGGGGAAACCAGCATGAAGACTGGGGTTTTCTAATAGTTACTGCGGTTTTCACGTTTTATGCTGTAAGGAGGCCCAGTCTCCAGCTCTACATTTGCAGCTCACAGAGTTGGTTCGTGTTTAAATTCGCTGCCAGAATTATTTTGTCGCCGTCTTTAACCCTGGCCAGCCCCCTGAGAGCACATGTGCTCTGGGCTTTCCTAATCAGCAGCTCGCACCTGAGCATCTGACTCCAGTAATTAGATCTCGCCACGCCAGAGTCCTCTCTTCCCATCTGGCCACAGGGTCTGGACTGAACACATATCTAGGAGCTGTGACTTCAGCCTTTTCACTACTTCCCTCTGCCACAAGGTGCCTGGGTCCTCGATTGCCATGCCCTTGGTGCCTGAAGGGCATAGCCCACATTTTCATCTCTTTCCTGCCTTGACATCTATCAGGATCCTGTCCCATGGAAGACAGCCCCTAAACACTCACTTACTGATACTAACACTCTGTAGGTTCATGTTGGGGAAAACATTCTGATTGAGAT